>NC_054539.1:63502149-63802149 GCF_017654505.1 Polyodon spathula
AATACAGTATTTTGTAAAAGTAATCTCGATTACAAAATCTGGACCACTTTTATCCAGATTACAAGTTTTGAAAAAATCGGCCCGTGGTTATGATCCTTTCCTTTAGGGTATGGTTTTGTGGAAAAAACACTCTCTATCACCTTGTGTATATCAAAACAAGCAGAGAAGGTATCCTATACTCATTAACTGCAGTCAATAGTAGTGGCAACTAGCAGAGGATCTTCAAAAATAAACATGTCTTAAATGTTACAGCATGTAGATTTTACATCTCCAGCTAAAGTACTCCATAAACTAGACGCGAGATATGCAAATTAGATGCCCCTTTTGTCACAGTCACACCTCCCCTCACTTGCACTCCACTTTGCATACCACTGCACTAGAGGCCACTGTTTTCCGTTGATCTGTGCCTGTATGAAAGGTACTTGTGTAACTGATACGGGCGGTTAAAGTGCTAATGGGTCCTGATCATGTCTTGATGGAAAGGGCTATCAAGTTAATTGATACATGTATAAAAGGGAGCTCTTGGCTCTTAGAGGGTTGTAAGGTGAAGTGGAAGAGTGTTTATACATTGCCGAAGCCAATAGCGTGTGTGTTATAAAATACAATAAAATAGAGAATGTGTACCATCTCTTCTGAAGGCCAGTATTTTCTGTGTGTAGTATCATTTGCCGTGGATACTGTGCATTTAACTGTGTGTTTATTTCCTGTGTGGAATTAAACTATTACAGGGGAATTAAACTATACAGGGAAACGACTTAAGCATCCTGACAGCGTAATAAGGGACCAGAGATTATTGTGAAGTTAGTGCCTGAGTACGAGCTAGGTTTGTTTTATTTATTTGTTTGTGTTTACAAGTGTTGAATATCCCTGTTTGGGAAATTATTAAAACAAAGACCTGAAGTGCACCTGTCTCCAGCCTGTTTATAAGATATACCTCAGTCACACTGTTACAAACCACGCACATATCGATAGCCCTGTAGGCACAGGCCCAGCAGAAGCGCCATGAGATTGTCAACAGGCTTACAGCAGCTGAGACCGCCCGAACCACGGTCAACCAGATGAGACCGAGTCACCTCCTACAAAATGTGGCCTCTCAGGATGACGCCAAGACGTACCTCCTGGCTTTTGAAATGGTTGCCACAAGAGAAGCCTGGCCCAAAGCATGTTAGGCTGGCATAATGGCACCATTTTTAATAGGCGATGCCCAAAAAGCCTATTACAATCTTGACGACATTTTGACAGGCTCAAAGCGGAGATCCTGACATGGGTGGGAGTGATCTCATCAGTCCGAGATCAACAGTTCCATGCTTGGGCATTTCAATGAGGATCAGGCTCCCTATTCCCAAGTGATTGATTTGATACATCTAGCAAAGTGCTAGCTGCAGCTGCATGTAAATACCGCCGCCAGGGTCATGGCGATCCTGGTTCTGGATTACTTTTTGGGGGCCATACCAGATCCGCTGAGAAAGTGGGTAGGCCAAGGTGACCTGGCAACCGTGGACGACTTTGTTGCACTTGTTGAACGGCAACTGGCCGCTGAAGAATTGACCCGTCAACCTGTGACATCGACCTGCGACACTGTTTCCCCTAAACAACGCCCCAGCCAGAAAACCAGTAAGAGTGAATGCAGGGGGGGGGGGGGGGGGGGGGGTCTGAAGAGTGGTCTGTGACTGTGAAGGGACTGGGACAAAAAGGGGTGCAGAGGGTTGATAAGGGTGTCTGGGACATGACTGGTATCTACTAATGTTACAAATGTAATGAGTATGGGCACATTGCTGTACAGTGCCCCAACGAAAGTGAGCCCATGCAGTGTAATATACAGTAGGTGATAGTAATTTCTGTTGGCTCATAAGTGTAGTTAATGTGGCTATGGGTGGGCACCAGTATATGATTCCAGTCACTGTAAATGGGAAAGAAGCCCAAGCTCTAGCAGACTCAAGGAGTGTGATTGCATTGGTTTCGTCAAATTTTGTGAAATAGTCTAATTTGGATCATAGTCTCAGGAGATACATCATATGCATACACAGAGATGTTATTTTTTACCTGACTTCTCAGGCTAAAGTCGAGTTTTGGTGAAATGAAAATGTGTTAAGAGTTGGTGTAATCCCACGAGGTTATACTGGGGAGAGACTATCCAGGTTTTAAGGACTTGATAAAATTGCAAGAGGAATTGGCTGCCCCTAATGAAAACCGAAAAGGGAAAATTGTCCTGCTTGTTCAGTGTGTTCCTGTTTACTGACCCAGAGTTGTTTACAGGAAAAGGGAAAACAATGAAGTCCCGTAAAGAAAGACGGGCAGACAAATATCATTCTGTTTAGTTTAGACCCAGGGGAGTGTGTCTTAGTGTGGGACCCTGTAAAACATGCTAGAAAGGGGGACAATGTACACCTGAAAGTATAATAGATGAAATGGGAAAACTGGAGATATCCGGGTTGTAATTGAGGATGATGATCAAAATGTAATTGGGTGGAAAGTGTTACACAGTTTGGTATGGACCAGGCTGCTAACCTAACGTTGGTTAATTTAAAAGCATTGGTTGTGGTGATGAATGGTGTACCGGTAGAGAGGAAAACTAAGGATCAACTGGACTATGATATTGTGAAAAAAGATCTCCTGCATTGTGTCACCCAGATTGGGGAATCAGAGGTCGCTGTTGGTTCCTAAGCAACACTGCTTAACAGTGTTGCTTCTGGCATATGGCCACTTGTTTGGAGCACATTTGGGTAAGGAGAAAATGACCCAGAGCATCCTTAAGATGTTTTATTGGGGGGGGGGGGGGGGGGGGGGGGGGGGGGGGATACTGACATTGAACAATACTGCACTTCATTCCTCGAGTGCCAGAAAAGTAGTCCCTGCCCCCAGTTCAGAGCCCTGTTAGTGTCACTTCCAATAATCGAGATCCCGTTTGAGCATATTGCAATGGACATGGTCGGGCCAATAAACCGGTCAGCCCAGGGTCATGCATATGTGCTTGTAATTATAGATTACATAATAAGGTACCCCGAAGCTATACCACTCCGCAATACACTCCGCAAAATGATTGCAAAGGAGTTGGTGCAGCTGTTTACCTAAGTCGGAATTCTAAAGGAAATTTTAACTGACCCGGCCACGTCCTTTGTCTCCAAGCTTGTGAAGGATCTGTGTGACCTTCTTAAAATTAAGTATATGCACACCTCAGAATATTTCACTTTCATTCATTCATCTTCCTTATTTTCCTTCTTTTGCTTGCACCACATTCTGCAAATCCCTTGCTGGGGGAGCGTATGTAGCTGCTCTTGAATACTTCTGGTTCCTTGAGGGGAAGCACCAATCAGAGCTGGCCAGGAATGTAAGTGGAAATTGATGACAGAGGCTGACATTAATCAGCTTTGCATTATGTGCTACCCAGCAGGCTTTTTCTAATAAATCAAAGCACTGTAAACTAAACCATCCACAGTGCGACAGGCTTGTGGAGCAATTTAATAAAAATTAAGGATTGGGACCTGTTGTTCCTTTATTTAAAAAAGGGCAATTGAGCATGTCTTAGATATAGAGAACAGGATTAAAAAGGTTAACCCTGTTGTGAGAGCATTTAGAAAAAGCACAGGCTGCTCAGTCACACAATTACAATCAGCAGTGCTGTTGTTAGTTTCTACTCCAGAGAGCAAGCTATTTGTTCAGTGGCAGGGACCCTATGAGATTATTGAAGCCATCGGGCCGGTCAATTATAAGATCAGACAGCCCGACCGTAAAAACAAAGAGCAGTTACACCATGTAACCCTGCTCAAGCCGTGGAAAGATCGGGATGCCAAGCCTGTGGCAAAAGAAGTTGAAGTTGCACTCTAAAATAAATGTGGGCCCCAAATTAAATGCTGTACAGTGCCAGGAGGTTAGATAAATGTTTTGTTTTTTTAATTTTTTTTTTATATATATATATATATATATATATATATATATATATATATATATATATATATATATATATATATGTAATAAAGCATGACGTCGTGACAGCACCCAGTGTCAGAGTAAAGTTGAGGCCATATAGAGTATCCGAAGCCAAGGGAGCAGAAGTAAGAGCCGAGGGTTGCCATTACCTAGGGATGCCGATTCGCCATTGCCTGCGGATGCCGGTTTGCCATCGCCATGGGATGCCTGCACATCACCTCCCAGTGATGCCTGTTCATTAGCACCTGGTGTTCCTTTGCTGTTGACCCCCAGGGATTTATCAGTGCCACCACCTATAGGCCCATGGTTGCCTCTGTTCCTGGACAAGGACTATAAGAGAGACTTTTGAGACTTTAAGGGGGGGTGACCATTGAGGCCATGTGTGTTTCACACAAGGATTGTTATTATTATTTGAATGTACTGGTTTGTGTTTTTTTTTAAAAAAACTCTATTTGTTACTGTTTAGCAGCGTGGATAGGGTTAAATCAACAAGCAATCAAGCTCAGGCACAACTGCATAAATAGAGGAGAAACCTTTCCGTCAGAGAGAGGGTTGTATTAATTTCTGTTTATTATTATTTGTTTTGGCCAATGTGTCATTTGTTTTGTGTGTTTTTGAATGTCTTATGTTTGTTTGCTTTATTTTGATTTATTTATAAAAAGAAAGAGCACAGTGGCGACTCACCCAAGTTCTGATGTGTGTCTATTATCTTCCTGGTCTGTGACGTCACCCACCTAGCCACCCTGCCACAGAAACCGAACACGGTTAGGTGGTCTGACCGTGCTGAGCAAGCAGTTAATGCTCTCAGCAACATTCTCTGCAGTGATCCTGTATTAATCGTGCCTGATTTTAAAAACAGGTTTATACTGCAGATGGACGCCTACTGCAAATGTAGGCGTAGGGCAGTCCTCACACAGAGGGTCGAGGAAGAAAAACATCCTGTGCTATTTCTCATCAGAAAGTTGCTGCCTAGAGAAACTACCTGCTTGGAAGAGAGTTTTACATTGGTGGATCACCGTTTGTGGATTTTACTACATCAGTATATGAAAATAACTGATGAAGCTTACTAAAAGTTTAAATGTTAGACTACATAAATGTTGAGAAAAATTCTGGGGTTTTGTTTTTGTAACCAGACCTTTCAGAACTCTATTTTTTCATAAAACTGTTTCTCAGGAAACTCTATAGGCTATTCAAAAATATGCCACTGCATTAGTTAATGGCAAGCATTTCCTGACAGATCCTAAATATTACCTATAGCCAGAAACTTGTTTAAAATACAGCTGCACTGGCAGAGTTCTCACAAGAGCAAGAACCATTAAGCTCTAATGATCTCGCTAAATCCATCACACCTTTAATTATTGCATATAAATTGGTAGGTGTTGTATGGTAATGGCATATAAAGCATAAGCTGTGATGGAAACTGTAGCCTTGCCCAATTCCGAGTGTTTTACATTCCGTGCTTTGGTTATTTCCCAGCTTTGTCAAACTTTGAGCGAGCACATAAAGCAGCACAGGAAATACGAGACATCTGTAACAAAACCAGCGAACATGCTATTCATTTGTTTCCCTAGCTGGTCCTGGCATTTGTGTATTTCTCCAGGGAGTTGTGTAAAAGAAACAAGCCCTCTACCGAACATGAATTTCACTTTCATTCATCTTCCTTATTTTCCTTCTTTTGCTCGCACCACATTCTGCAAATCCCTTGCTGGGAGAACTTTTGTATCTGCTCTTGAATACTTCTGGTTCCTGGAGGGGCAGCACCAATCAGAGCTGGCCAGGAATGTAAGTGGAAACTGATGACAGAGGCTGACATTAATCAGCTCTGCATTATGTGCTACTCAGCAGGTTTCTTCTAATAAATCAAAGCATTGTAAACTAATCGGGGTGGGGGCTACCATTAAAGAACTAACAAACTTTTGTCCTATATCAAACTATGATTAATTCATTATCTAACTGTTTTTTACAGGTAGTGTTCTGGTATATGATCTAGGGATACTGTGTTTCTCATAGTAACTTGGACCTGGTTTAATTAATAAAATTGGCGTTTTATGCATTGATATGGTATTGATGATGTGGGGTACAATGTGTATCTCTTTACCATTTAAAGCAGGTGTGTAAATCAATTATAGTTAATTGGCTTCTCAACTGGCTTGTGAATAAAAACGTATATATTTAAAGCAAATGCATTTCTTAAAGGGTTTATAAACCATGTGGTCTGATTTATAAAATGATACATTATTCTACTCATAAGTGGTAGTCAGTAGATGAATTCCATGATACAAGTCTGAGATAAGGTAAAACAAAGATCCATCCGTTGTCAGTGCATAAATGCTTTACTTCTGTCACAAATATGAATCATTTGACAAAAATACATATTTGGTATACCAGTTGGTATTTTTGTACTATATAACTGGGAATATGCAATTTTTTTGTTTGTTTGTTTTTTTTCCTAGAGACTTAATTATATTGATAAAAGAACATGTTTGATGCTATAGTTGGTAAGGGTGCTGTCTCCTTAGATACAAATGACAATTATCTAGTTGACTACTGAGTAAATCCTTCTGTGACCCAAGCCCTGCCTTTCTAGCACCTATACAGCCTAAGGCACAAGGAGAAGAGTAGTACCCCCTAAAACACAGGGTTCAATATTTATGTTACTTGATTATTTAAATGTTCATTTATTCATTTACAGGTATCCATTCATTCTTTTTTTCACTCTTAATGCATAAGCCACATGTTCACCAATGTTTAAATGTATCAATACTAGTATTTATTTCCAATGCCAAGTTCATTAGTTTAAAAGCAAGTTGATAGGGGGTCCAGGGTTATATATACTCACTTGCAGATCAGTTTCTGTAATTTTTTTTTTATTTCTGTGTTTACCACCTGACAACTTATTCAACTTTCATGTTTTAAGACTTTGTTAAAGGTCTTTTGAATCTGTCTGTGTTCCGTACTCTTTGGTAAAGGGGTGTAGCTTCTGAAGACTTCCAAGACTGTGGAAGAAACATTTTCCATGTTATTCCCTTTCAAACACTATCCCAATGGAGGCTATAGTGCCTGTAACTGTTATTCTGGATTTTATTTCATTTTGCAAAAAATGAAAAAAAAAGAGAATATTTAAAATGCATGATTTAGAAAACCAAAAAAAAAAAAAAAAACAGTCCTACATAATTGAAGCGACTGCTGTAAATAGGGCCCACAAAAATCAGACCAAGCTGTTTTTTGAATGGGTATTTAAAGTGCATGAAAGCCCCAGCACTATTCTAAACCGAGTATAGAATACTCAAAAAGCTTGCAGGCCACTTAGAGAGTTGGAACACATGAGCACTGTAAAAACTGAAAAGCACTGTCATTCATCCATTCAATTGTGTTGGCAAAGAGTTCTGTCTGAGTCACATTGCTGATATATACATTTATTGTGAGTAGCTTGGTAATGACATACAGTTATCCAATGGACTACTGAATGCATCCAGCTTTGACCCAAGCCCTGCCTTTCCTAGTCCTAATGAAATGCAGGTCAATGATAACCTTGTAATAACAAAGAAAAATAATCTGCAGGAAAATGTATTTTCTGCTGCTGGTTAGACAACTCAAACAATCAACACTATACAAGGAAACTTTTGCTATGCTTGTGATAACAACAAGAAGCCACTGCTGAATGAATGTAATTTAAATACAAGTACAAACAGACACAAGGTATATTTCCAAAGGCGCTGTTGAGCAGCAGTTATGCTTACTCCCTTTAGCATGCTGAATGGTGTACCAGTTCTTGTTTTATTTACTAACAAGATGGAAACATGAACAGAGAGAGAGAGAAAAGGTTCCAGCTCTATTTACATAACCATAAAATGATCATATGTAGTGATATAAAATGGTACAATCTCAAACACAAAGCTATGTGTTTTGCTTATTTGTTTTTTGACCTTATTGGCTGCCTGGGGCAGATTAATCATTGTGGAGTGATTTATTCGTTGTCCACTGGACCAGAAAATCTGGAACATCAGTTGCTACATCCTCTATCAGCCAAACTTTTAAAACTACTAACACATGGTTTGCAAAACATTTCTTTATAGTTTTTAGCAGTCACATTTTACTGTTAGAGAAAGCATATAGTAATCTGATATAAATAGCTCTGTAAAAGTAATTGTAACCATTATGATCACCTTATCTATAGAGGCAGCAGAGCAGAGACTGCAATTAAAAACAACTGCCATTCAAATATATCCATAAAGCATTTATAGAAAGAAAGAAAAAAATCTATAATTATATATAATACGTGTGTGCATAACTCCAGTAAATTAACTGGACTGCTGTGGTTTAGGAATTATGAACCGAGAACAGGAAGGTAGGCAACACCCCAGTACCAGAACGAAAAAAAGACTTCTTCTCATAGCCCTTGATAAAGATAACCTGAAAGCTGACACTGAAATGAAAAATGCCAGAAATGAAACCTGCAGCCATCAGTGGATAAATGTAATGCTTTCTTTTTGTACTCATGCCAACTTTCTCATCCAAAAGGTCACCTTTAAAAAATAACAGAAAACACAATTTAGCCCAATAGCTATCTAACTTCATGAGGTTTTTCTTTGGCGGGGGGGGGGGGGGAGTGTACTCTCTTTTCTTGCACTATAAATGTTTTTAATTTAAACACGTCCCATCCAAATAACTTTTGGCTAGCCTGGATTCCAATGTTCTTGTAAAATTTCCCTTGTCCTACTACATCCTGAAAGTTGTTTTACTTGAAATAAACACATTTAGCATCCAATTTTTACTTAAATCACAATACTACCCTTCTAAATGTAGTACTGCACGTAGAAGGGGTATTAACTAAGCTGCAATTTATATAATGTATGTCAGCTACAGTTAGCATCCAGCGGTGTGTTTTATTTATTTTTTTAATGAAAGCACACCACAAAGTAGCAAAGACTAACTGACAAATAGAAAGCATGCTATCTATCCTGAACACATTGTCTTCATTAGCAGATAGCCCCTCTTACTGTATTTCCCAGTCTTTGTCTTAGCTTGAATCTCAGTCCTGCATTGTTATCTCCCTGTCTAATGAATATGATGCTCATGCCATCATCACACCTATCATACCTGGGCATTCTGCATAATAAACTGTCTACTGAAAATGCCCCCTCTGTGACAGGAGAAAGCCACCGCTATCTTTTTTGCCTAAGATAGCCAGTAAGTACCCTGGTCTCCGTCCTTGACAGAGGTAAAGATCCATGATTATAAACACAGTAGGGTACAGCTCTAACATACAGTTTTCTTAATTTCCTAGTAATGGGTAGATACAACCGAATACTTGATATAAACAAAGCCTAGTGTGGCATGCTAGGGTGTATGAACAAAGTCTCTGGTTATTGCAATAGGTTAATACAATTTTGTGTGCCCACAGGTTATATTCTAGCCCCAACCCAATTTCAAATAGTCATGAAAGGCGATCAATCTCCATGTCTTTTCCCCACCACTTAAAAGCCGCTGAAAGCATTTAAAGACACATTTATTCAAACAACATGCAGTGTACAACATGTCTAGGTGACTTGGTTGAATGAAAAAATAAGAAATGACTCCTGTATCTATAGGAAAGTCAATGCTACTGATACTAATGAACGTACCTTCCACTGTTTTTCATAGGACATTAATTTTCTCTTGCTTCCTCAGTCACTCTGAGTTGTCATATACAGCAACATGCAATGAAACAAGGAGGATAGTCTCAACCAATCACAAGACTCCATTCACTATTCACCTCTGTCTAATGTGTTTAACCGCTTCATCAAACAGTTGACATACTAAGCCGGCTCCATGTGAGCAAGTACAGCGTCCTCCAGTCACTGTTCTTTTTTCTACAGTTGTATTGAGCCCTATAACTGAATTGCACCCCAGAGTGATCTTGTGGCTCCAGGGTCAACTGGAACAGTGTAAGACAGTGCACTTTTATTTTTAGCACTTGTATGTCTTGAGAGGTAAAAGGTCTGTCTTGACAATGCAAAATAATGTCTATGAGTTTCATACTTTTGCTACAACAACTTTAATCATTTTTAAAAAAAAAAAGTGTATATATATATATATATATATATATATATATATATATATATATATATATATATATATATATATATATAGTTTTTTATTATTTTACCTGTATTATTCTCCGCAATTTAAAATGTCCACTAATATTCCCTCACTGCTGCAACTTCCCACAACAGCTCAAGAAAATTAGAGGTCACTGGTTGTCCATGAATCCCACCACTAAGACAATCCCCTCTCACCCAGGAGATCAACAGAGGAGCTCAGAGATCTACCCCAGGAGAACCTTAAGATGTCCAGCTGAGCTCACCAGAAACCAGGCTAGTTGGCAGGAACCAGGCTAGTTGGGATGGCAGTAGTGCCGTGAGTTGATGCAGTTCCTGAGAATAACTCTACCCAGCCTGTAGGAGCGTCAAGGTCAACTTTATACAGCCAGGACATGAACCTGCACTCCCCTGACTGTGTGACTCACCCTGAAATTCACTCAGTTGTTCCTTTACCAGGCGAGACCCTCAAGCACTCCGATTTGACCACGTGTATATAGAAAGCATTGGGGAAATATGATATCAGTTCAGATCAGGCCAGTTTGTTTACATCTGTGTTGCATTACGGTTTTTGTTGTTTTGTACAGCAGTCCTTTCAATTTATCAGTATAAAAAATGTTTTGTCAATGTGGCAGAGTGCTGCACAACAATCTGCAGATGTACTGGACCATGTGAAACTCTTTTGGAAAAAACATGTTCAAGTTCATTATTCATAAACCATCACTGGAACAATCAATTTGATGAAAAAAAATCTAACCAGGAGCATAATGTTTTTTCTGGAACATGAGTGTAAAAAAGTGGCAATTCTGCTTCAAATAAGCACCTTTAACTGTTTTTTTCTCCCTGATACTCACCCAAATTCATATTTTCTTTTAAGCATTGATCATTAAATCAACTCCTATTTGCTGTGAGGATTGATGATATTGACGACACTTACACAAAGACTGAGAGTGGGGAGGATAAGGGAGAAACTTCTAAACCCTTTTCTGTCGGGTGACATGCTTTATTATTTGAATGGATTTTGAAATACTTTTATCCTAAAATAAATGTAAACGACTCATTACAAGTCTTTCCTCTGAATTTCAGTAAAACTTTTGTTCATACTCCTTACATTCTTTAGTAACTTTAGCCTTTGGTTACCGTATTAAATTCAGAAAATCTGACTAATCACAGTTACTAGGCAGAGAAAATGTTTCAGTCTGGTAGACAAATGCTTTGACATGCGTCATTTTCAATAAAGTATTTATGGCCAAATTACAGAGACTCTAGAAACAAGTGTATTCCCACAAAAGTCTGTGTGTGTGTATTGCAATTATTACAGTACCTTTCATTTTAAATGGTACAGTAAATAAATAAGAACTGTAACTGATATTTAATCTTTTTAGTAAAATGAACACAACTGTTACTGCAAGGCAACTTTAGGTGTGTATATGTGTGTTGAGAGTGGGTGGGGGGGGGGCGGTACACAATAATGACTATGACTTGTAAAGTCATTATTAAACCATGTCATGGAATGGTGGAGGGTCGAGGGAAAGCCTGGTTACTTCGCCCTGTGGACCTTACATCTGCGGATGGAACAGCAGGATAGTTCAAGCTACTTTATGGTTGTAAATAAATAAACCTTTAAAAAACTTAACAAGACAAGACCTTTTACTAATGATGTCACATGCATGAAATTCTGTTGTTTTATGTACTCCTTCCTCTATCTCCTCAGTTCCCACAGCCACACATCTCCTTGGTCTTCTCCCACGTCACTCAAGAATGTTGCAGATTATTCTACAATTTTTATAAAACCACTGTAAGCCGTTTCATGACAAGAAACCAAAACTACTTTGATCATGCATGCTTTTAATACATCCACCAGAGGAAGACAACAGTCCCCAAAAACATAATTGTTCCCATTAGCCATGAAAATGTGATGATTGACTTCTTATCAATTGTTTTTTCCATTCATTCATTTTTTGTTATAGCAACGTCACTGTAATAAAAAACAAACAAACATGCATTCAAATTATTAAAATAATAACATATCAACCAACTCTGAAAAACATCCCTAAAAGTATATTTCTGTATACTGTGGCAGCAAGAAATAAAACAGAAAAGCATTTAACTTTTTCACAATTTTTGTATTATTAATAATATTATTATGAGGGTTACACTGTTATATTAACTGCTGCTTTGACTACCATTTGAGTATCCCAATTTCAACTATTGTTTCTATTATCAAGAAGAACAAGCCTCATGGTACTGCCACAACGCTCCCTCAGTCTGGAAGAAAGAAGGTTCTTTCACCAAGAACAAGTAGAAGAATTGTGAGGAAGGTTAATAACAATCAGAAAATGACAGCCAAAGTGAATTGGCTGAAAGTGGGACTGGGGTTTCCGTTTCAACCATAGGTCACGTATTGCATGGTGAAGGTCTCAATAGTCGCAGGCCATGGAAAAAGACACTCTTAGGAAAATATCACATGGACAGTTGCTTAAAGTTTGCAAAAAAGCATTTGAATGACGGATATGAGTTCTGGTCAAAGGTGTTGTGGAGTGATGAAACAAAAACTGAGCTATTTGGACATGCTGAGTCATTTCCTTTTGTTGAAAGTCTCGTGAGGCATACAAAGAAAAGAACGCCATACCTACTGTTAAGCATGGAGGTGGTAATATCCTATGGGGCTGTTTTTCTTCTAATGGTACAGGAAAGTTAGTTCCAATACATGGTATAATGGATTCCATAGCATACCAAAAGATATTACCCAATCATCTGAAACCCTCCGCTACAAAACTTGGTTTAAAGCACAACTGGAAATTCCAACACGACGATCCAAACGCACATCAAAATCTACTTCAGAATGGTTAAAGAAGAATAAAATCAAGGTTCTGGAATGATCTAGTTAGTCCCGGTCTAAATCTGAATGAGAATCTTTGGTATGAGTTAAAGAAGGCTGTGTACAAGATAAGCCCTAAGAATTTTAATGAACTGGAACAATTTTTCATTGAAGAATGGTCAAAAATCACCAAAGAATCATGCAAAAAGCTGATTGACAAATATCCTAATCACTTAAGAGGTTACTATTGCTAAAGGTGCCTCAACTAGATATTAATTTAATTTTCCTTGTCAGGGTAAGAATATTTTTGAATTGGAAGTTTTGCAAAAAAAATTGCAGAAATAATTGTTGACATCTATTTCTTGTAACTTTCTTTCTTCATCCACAAAAACAATGAATAAAAGGTTTGAACAAAACAAAACACTTTTCAGAAACAAAACAGCACGGTGGCCAAAACAGAGAAAAGGAACAAACAAGTATCATGCTGGTGTCAAGCCAGCACGAACAGCATCTGTTCTGATTTAAGCTTTTTAGTTTCTCTTTCACTCATGCCTCGTTTTGCCTCTGATCACACTAACTCCATTCAGCCAAAGCTGCAGGTCTTTTATACTGTGGCCGAGGGATCAACTAGCTATCAATTACCTAATTTACCACTGAACCACATTCAGCACAGATCTCATATGCATGGTCAACAGCCAGTTTATCATCGCTGTTGACCACGTATTTTCACGATTTTATCCAGATGGGGAATTCTAACCCATTCCAGGCTGTAAAACAATAACAATAAAATGGTGTGTTTTATACACAAAACAGTACATTTAAATAATAATACAATGAATACAAAATAACACAAAACATAGTATGCACAGGGAGTACCCCATCAGAGGTATGTAAACTTTTGACTACAACTGTATGTAGATATTATGGGTGTGATGTAAGATTATGCGCAAAATGATTTGCGGGGGCAAAACCCCCATGCCGTAAACCGTGTTTAGCAGCCATAAAGTCTGATTTTACCAGTAGCTAAAAAATGCGGCATACGTAAAGAATGGTGTTCACCTAGCGTTCTACACCTGCTATCAGATTAGCACTTTGCCATCAATAATCCATTAAAATTATATTGAAATGCATTCAAATGAAGAAAAGAGCACAGAATTGGGCAGCATCTGGACACTAAGCGGGTTATAATGTGATGTAAGAATTTTGCCTTGCACTTAGACAATTGCTGACCCTCTGTGGTGATGTCAAACCAGGAAGAGAATGCACTTAGACAATTGCTGACCCTCTGTGGTGATGTCAAACCAGGAAGAGAATGACAACAATAGGCAAGTACTGCAGGGTGAGACACAAATGCTCTTGTTTCTTTATTAAATAAAAAGGATGAAACAAACAAAACACTTTTAGCACTCAACAAAGCAAATTACACAAAGGCCAAAATAAACAAACACTAGTACAAACACCAAACAAATACCTTCTGGTTACTGTAGCTAATGCAAGCATAAAGAGTATTCTATCTGAAATAATGAAAAAGTGAGGGGGACATATCCCCCCCCCCCATGTAAATTACACCTATGCCGCTATCCCTGCACATGTGACAGTGCTGTGTTCTCTGCACTACTTAGCCTCTGTTCTTTCCAGACCACCGTTGGAATGTCTAGAGGGATACCTGGATGTCACGCAGAAAAGGTCAGGCCAATACATATAATTTCATAAGATACTCGCATAACTGATGCTGGCTGAGGCTTTTCTAAACAACTCCATTTCATGCCAAGTGACCTCAGCCGTAAGGACTCTCAGCTCCTTCTCAGAAAATGTTTTTTGTTTTTTCAGTGCGTGTAACAGGGGCGGTGTTACATGTGTGGGTAGTCACTGTAAAATACTGACAAACACAGAGCATTTGTGTTGATACACCACTCACGCACGCACATTTAATTTTCAACACAGTGCAGACACTAGGCTAAAAACAATGTTTGACAAGTGTCACATTTAATGAAGAAACTAAAACAAAACAATGGTAAAAAATAAAAAAAGTTTGCCACACAAAATGACAAGCAGTAGTCCCACTAAAAGGAAGGTCCCGCTCCAGAAACCTACCACTCTAAAGTAACCCTCTCTGTACTGTTTTGGAATCCACATCCCCTAAGCTGACCTACTTCTGTTCTGTTGCTTCAGAACTTCTGGCCTCCCCGTGACTCCAGGCCGTTCCGACGGTCCTGGTTGGGCAATCGCCTCAGAGGCACCGTCTTGGAGTTAAAGGGTTCTGTGGTTAGTGGCTCCTGCAGAGCAGACACTCCCCTTCCTTACTGTCAACAAACACAGCGCCCGCCTGTGTGTCCATGACATTGCAATCGTCATGAGCTGTGGTGCAGCCGTTTTTGGAGCTCTGTGCAGCAACCCCGGGCATTCCCCCCAGCCAATCCAGAATTCCATATCAGCCTAGCGCAAGGCAAGCCTCCCGCTCAGCTGGTCACTTAGTAATGTGTCTCTGGCTGCGCATTGCAGTTGATTTCTCCCAGGCACACACACACACTCCACGAACCAACTACAGGGCTCCCTGAGTGCGCCAAGAGGACTTTGCTGCTCTTCCTCTGACATCATTTTTTGGTTTGTATTTTCAGGCTCCACCAATGTCATACAACGACTACTGCTTTGGGTAATCTTCAAGTGCAGCTGCTAAATAGACCGATGTGCTCATTGAGACCCTCATTATCATGATTGCTGATCATCATTTGTGCGTGTTGAGTAATTTGCATTACTCTTAAGCTTACAAAGGGTGTATTTGAATTTTGCATCCACAATTATTTGCACTGCACTTACATCCCCACTTATATATTTTATTTTGCCTATATTTATCATTCTCAACTTTGGTCAGGACCATAGGTTGTGAAGAGACACTTCTTATATCATTAGACTTGTATCATTACTAGTTATTTTAGAAAAAAGTCTTTTAAAAACAAGTTGGTGTTTTTTCAAGTAGCACTTTATGGTTGTAATTTTATTTCCTGGACCAAAATAAAAAATGCACAAAGGATTCTCTCAGGTAACCCAGCAGGAAGCAGGTCTCTCTTAAATGGCAAAAACAGAGAATGGCAAATACAGCATGAAAAACATTTTTAGGTCATGTAAAATTGTTTATAATTGAAAACAAATGTACTGTACTACACTATGAAAGTTATCATACTGGATCTATAAAGGCTATACATTGATACAACTGTTTCCCATCACTCCAAAACCAGAAAGCCTTGCTTCCATTGAAATTAATGTATTTAGCAGCTGCAAAAGTGAGTGTCTTGGTTTTACAGCTAGTGAACAACTGTACTAAATCAATTGACATTTTTAGTGTGGGATTGTTTGGTCAGCGATATAAGCCTGGGATCTTAAATAAGAATGTGTGACCTTACCCACAGTCCATTGCTCAAATACCTGTAGTAATCATTACATTGAAATTTGCTAGGAAAGTCTTGGCAACTATCCATGGGCAGGAAGTAAAATTAAAAATAGCCGAGTGTATCAGAGCCAGCTCTGTACACAGTGGGAGCCTGGTATGAAGGAAATGACATGCGTGTGTAGCCTGAAGAGCGTGGACAACCCATGGACAAATATACAGTCCCAGCATAAAGAGTCAAACAGATTTATGTTTTACGTTAAGAGCACAAGCTTCAGTCTTTGAGTTCTGATAGGACTTTACCAGGAGAGTGTCCAGATTTTAGGATTGTATTTTAGCCTTTTATGGCAATTTTATTTGCATATTCAGATCAGAAGTGGTATTTACGGTTTTACCTGCAAGAGTATGTTGCACATTGCCCTAGAAAAGGGCTTGTAAGCAGGAGGTCCCTGGTTCAAATCCAGGCTCAGCCACTGACTCATTGATACATTGTCATGACTCTGCAGCAGACATGTAGTTCACACACCCTAGTTTCTGTAAGTTGCCTTGGATAAAGATGTTAATAATTGGTATTTCATTAATAATGGACTTCAGCATTACTCAATAAGATTTTTTTTTTTTTTTTTTACATTATGAGGAGAAACTATGTTTTGGTAAACTAATGCTTTTAACCATTTATAATTAGGGGTTGTATTTACAAATGATGGTTGTATATGTACATTGTGTCATTTTAAAAAAATGTAATCCCTAAATGTTAGCTTCTGGGCTGTTGCTTCTTTTCGTAGTCTTGTACAATAACCTTTTTTTTTTTTTTAATTATTATTTATTGAAACTTTTTCTTATTTTATTTATTTTTTGTTCTTGAAATGATTTTTTCCAAATATGTGGCAGTACTTTGAACAAGGTTCACAGCATCTAGTATGTTGAGCTCTTCACTTCGGAGATTTTCAGTCAGAATCTTGTTTTAGTACATTACATTCTTCATAAACATTAGACTAACAATAAAGTCAAAATGAAGAATCCTGGAATACAATCCACTGGCTAAAGCCTTATCCTCTTTCAGAGTTGCAAGAATTGCTTCAAAGGATTGCCAGACTGCTTGTATTGACTCTGCTCTTGCTGTCCATCTGGTTTTGGACAGGTTGGGTAGCTTTAGAGCATTTTCAATATCATCAAGTTGTGAATGTAGTACTGTGTACCTTTTTGTACTACCAGAAAAAAAAAAACAAACAAACATAGAGTTTTTCCACTAGAACAAACAGGTTGGCAATGATTGGACTTGCATTGCAGCTGTGTTCTTTTACTGTATTTGATTTATGAGCCTGGCACCTTTGAATTTTCCACTCATTGAAGAAGCACAATCATATGACTGGAAACAGAGTTCATCAGTGTTCAGCATATTTTACAAAATTGTATTTAAAATTATTTCAGCAAGACCACTACCTGTTTTGTCAGTTGCTTCTTTCGTTTCTAAAACTCTTTCTTTTGGATCACCATAACTGTTAACACACCTAACAGCAACAACGAATCTGTCCTTGTTGGAAGTATCTGTTGTGGTATCTGCAGTCACCGAGTACCTAATGTCTGATGCCAAGAGCTCAATAAATTCATTTTGTGATGCAGCACAGAGGTAACTACGATGATGTGGATGATGTCTTATATCATTGAGCCACCTCTTCATTGTAGAACTATGACGAACAAGAAATGCAACAATTTGCTGAAAGTTTCATCATTTGATCCATGGAATGCTAATCCTTGAAGTGCTATGATTCTTGCAACATCAAACAGGATGGTTATTGCTTCGCTGTTAAATGCTTTATCTTCTTTTTGGATATAGGCTGCTGTTTTTTTTTTGTTTTTTTGCAAGGAGAATATCCACATGGACAGAGCTATTCATGAAATGTGCTTTGTGAGCCTGAGAAGAAAAACGTTCTGCTAACTTCCCTTCCTTGGATTTTCCACGACTCTTCATTCTGTGCTGTGATGTGACACCCTCAACTGTCCAGACTCACGAAAACACATGAAAATAAACAAAAGGCTGCATCCATGCATTAGTGCTGTTGTACTCTAAATGTGGATTTGCCTCATACCAGGTCAACAAAGAGGAACACTGCAAAAAAAGGAAAACGGCAGCATTTGGGCTGGTGATGTCCTAACTGTATAAGGTAGTGCTTTTGATTTTTAGTCAAAGTACCAACTCGATCTCCAGAATCATGGGGAGGGATAGGAACTTTTCACATGTATGAATGTCTCCCTTCTCATTCTGTATATGCTGTAGCACAAGTGTTGCATTTGTTCGTAGTGACTTTGCAAAAAACTTTTCAATATGAGAAACCAATTCATTCCTTACTTCCTCTAACAGTACATTACAACTCTGTAGATCCTTGGAGAGGCAGCCAAGTTCCCCAAGAATGCTCAAGATCATATTTGTCTATGACCTAGTCTTTAGCTGATAAATCCAGCTCTGAGTTGTTGACAGAGTCTTCTCTGCTGACTGTATCACTGGTACAGTCCCAAAGTCCAGTCTCTGACACAGTGTTGCAGGGCTGTAAACAACAGAAAAAGATGTCAAGAGTGATGAAAAACATTATATTATGTGTCCTAATACAGTAAAATTAAGTAATTAGTTGGTGACTGAAATAAATTCCCATTGTTTTAAACATATGACACTTAAATAAAAGATTACTAAACTGTACAGAAACACAATAATTAACATTGTTAGTATAATCTGATTAAAATTTACTTTAAGCAATTAACAAGTAGGAAAAGTATCAACATTCTTTACATACACTATATAATATTGAATAATGTGACTTAATGCAATACATTATTATTGCATTAAGTCACATTAATGCATACCTATTAATTTGTTCTCATCAATACCGTACCTGTCAAACACGACTATATTATGCACTTATACTGGATGATGGAAATAAATAAATACATTTTAAAAAGCAGCATATACTGTAAGTTTGGAAAGTTTGATCAAAAAACAGTAGCCTGCTTTTATTTGATTACATTAAGATTAAATCGACCTCTACAAAAAAATGTGTTACCTAGAAACATGAGAATGCAAACTTTACTTTTGGTGCAAAACTATGTATTTTCATTCTGTATTTTTTTTTTCCTAAATTATTCTAGACCAGAAAAAAAAATTAATCTAAATTAATACATAACTTCCAAAACAGCAATGATAAAATAATGCTAGTTTGCATTTACAGATTTGCCAAAGACTTTTTTTTTTTTTTTTGTCTACGTAAAACGTGTTGCTGTAACGATCGTTACAAGATTGAAAAGTAAAAATAGTTTTGCAGTCAGCATTACCCCACTTTATTTAATAGTCACAAACTGCACTGATAGGTGATGAATATTGCAATTACTAAATAATAATAATAATAATAATAAATAAATAATAATAATAATAATAATAATAATAATAATAACAGGCAGAATTTATTATAACAACTATATATATATATATATATATATATATATATATATATATATATATATATATATATATATATATTTTAATTATAATTTTAAAAAATACTGTTGAAGCAAACTAGTCATCAGCAATAGCATTATACACACGAAGAATCAAGTGTACGTGAATAATAATAAAGATTTTTAACAAAGAAAATGCTATATTACGCCTACCTCATTTCCACTGTCGCTGACCGGTGGTTGCGGCGTGTTAGCGGGATGGATGGCTGGTGCCGGGAGTGTTACGGTATCACCCGTTTTAGCTGCTGTTGTTGCCCCCGGAGGAGGAGCCACATTTCCACTGTCAGTTGGAACAGTACTTTCTAATTTTGCAGCAGTTTCAAATGGATTTTTGGGGGCATTTCCCATTTGAAATGGTATGTTTATAGCTGCTACCAGGTCTTTAGGATACATATCGTTGTGCGTCTTACGGTAGTCATAATCAAAGTCTCTGTCACACAGCTTTCGTCCAGCGTTTTTTACGTTTGTCCTTCAACTTTTTGTCCATTTTACCAATCGGCATTCTGCAGTATTTTCTTATCCCAGAATAAGATTCCCAGTGTTATTTAAACAATAACAAAACAAAAACTATTTAAATTAAATGGGTCCTTTTTTCGTATATATTTATGGTAGTACCAGTTTTGCGCATTTCAGACAGGGGGGTAAAAAATGATTCTACAACCAATCATTGTACAGCGTTTCAATCACGTGAACGAACGCATGATACTGGGTCAGGTGTTATTACATATGTACGAAACCTCTACACGACCATAGATTTGTTAACACATCCCATTATGATTATAAATGACTGTACTAGATTAGCCATTCTAAACAGTGAAAATACACGCAATCGGTTTGTTATTTTTTCAAGTAGCACTTTATGGTTGTAATTATTTCCTGGACCAAAATAAAAAATGCACAAAGGATTCTCTCAGGTAACCCAGCATAAATGACTGTACTAGATTAGCCATTCTAAACAGTGAAAATACACGCAATCGGTTTGTTATTTTGTAAAGTTATTGTCGACAACATCGGGGCTGACTCCTGACGCATCCGTGTCGACAAAGTGGCAATTAATTAGTTTTGGCCCTGCATAGTATACTACTGTTAGGGAGTCCAGACAGTTTCCTTTAATTATTTATAGCACCAATTCAAACTATATTCTGTAAAATGTATTCTGTATATATTTGTAGCCATATAATACAATGGTTCTGTCGTAAAAATAAATAACTGAAGTAGCTTACATTGTTAGCCACTGCACACTGGCAATAAAGAGCTCAAAGACTTGAAGTTATTAATGTTTAATTAAATACAGTCATAATGTACAGCAATGCTCAGAACTGGGTCTATTACTTCAGGCTCTAAGTGTACACCAGTATATATTTGCTAGTGGCTTCTCACAGGTTTTCTACTGCAGATCACTAGCAGAATAAGTTTTATGCTGTGAGTGGTCGGTATTACAAAACGCATCCTTTAAAAGCGCAAGGTAGAAACCATGCATGTTTTTTGATGAATAAAAAAAACATCTTCTAATGATTACGCTGGGGTTTTGTTTAATTTTGTCCAGTTTTGTGACAAGTAAACACACTTTTTTGCTGCTTTACTCTTCATCTCTCTACGCATTTAATATAAGACATTGATAAGTTTATTGATGTGCAGCTCTGTCTTTGCTACACCAAGCAGTATACTGCATGTTTTATATTATAGTAGAGTTGAAGCTGTTTTACTACCAAACTTAAGATGCTGTAGCATTGCTTGTTTAAAGAAGCTATTTATTTCCAGTAGTGACACTTTCAATAAGTATTTAACCAATTTAACAAAGAGTATGTGCAGCTAATGAAATATGTACTGTGTAACACACATCGAAAAAAAAAAAAAACTCCACTGGCTAAATATTTACCTACTAATCGTATTTCTATGTTCATGAAAATCACAGTTCAGACATATTTTATACCATAAAATGTTAAATAAGTAAGTTTTGTATCTGTTTTTTTTTTTTTTTTTTTTTTTTTAAACTTTACCTTTTTATGTAAACAAGTGCCACCTTGTGGTACATGTATGTCATTGTTTATTTATGCTATTACAGTATTACCTAAGCACAATATTTTCATATTTTATAGTGCTGGTATATTCTGGTAAGTTCTTTTTTTTTTTTTTTTTTTTTCAAAAGGCAGAGAAAACCCATGAGTAAAACTTCTTGACTAGCATAACACACAAGGCTCAATGTAATATAACCTTTCGAATGCTAAAGTAGGAACAGCAGATAATTATACATTCTGATACATATATACTGTAGTGACATCATTTTGAACTCCAGGTGATATTTTACATGATATATTGTAATAATCATTGAAACTTGTTAATAGTACCATATGTGTGTTAATTCTCATAACTAGCACATTTGCTCCATCAACACATTGCTTACAGCTAATGGGTAGGCTCTGCATTAATGTTTTAGCTTCACAGTATTTATGTTTAATTATGAATCAGTCTATAAATGTTAACATTTAATGAATGTATGTGTTCTGGGATTTAATTTTCACTAATTGGCAACAGTTGAGGTCTGTGCAGAGGTAATTTGGGATTTTCTACAGCTAGATAAATACTTATCTAACAGTTTGTCATCATTTAAAGGCACTCTGGAATAGCTCCCACATAATGTATTATTTAAATATTGTTTTTCTTATAATTGCCGTATTTCATGAGTGTGTGTGTGTGTGTGAGAATCAGTGGTTGGAAATTCTGGTCTGTGATTAGTCAAGACCTCATCATGGGGAAAAAAGATTGAACTGTTGCCCTAGTATCCTTACACCTCCTTACAATAGTATCCCTCTGTTATGTGATTGGTTCACATCATTGTCAGTCCCGCCCTTTTCAAAGAAACACCCTTCTCCCATGCACTCCTCACAAGAGAAAATGGCTGAATGTGAAAAAACTGCTGAATAGCGAAAATGAATGACAAAGCATACTGCAAAACAAAGATGCTCCAAACACTAAAATGGTGATTAAAACATCACTATCACCGTTTTCTGACTTTCTGGAATTCAAACAAATTCATCTTGATTAGATAAACAAATATGATGGCTGGGATATGAATTGAATTATGCAGCAGTCAGCATGCCAGACGGAAAGCTGGACACCAACAAAAAAAACTTTGATAACTATGCGATTTGAACTTAAAAACAGTTTCTGTTATTTATTTCTGTTATTTCTTTATTTACTTATGCTATATCAACTTTATTTAAATAAAATGTATAACATCATATTTACTATCCAACCTTGCCTCATTTATTTTCTTGACTGATTCATATGTTAAGTATGTACTGCAGACTCAGCACATAGTAGTAGTAGCTATAGTATCTATTTTTCCAAATTGGCAGATGTCTTTACATGTTTTAAAAAAGAATCCCAGGATTTTGCCTCCTTTTTACCTGTGTTTTTGCCTTTCTTCTTTATGGTCCAGGAAGCCAGCTGAGGTGGTCAAGACAGCGTATCCAAACTGACGCAAAGGTAGCAGGCTGTTCTGCCACTTCTCGTTGATTTCAACATCAAATCAGGGCTGATGACGCAACATTTGTTTAGTCTGCCTGTGAGATTAACAACAATTTTTCCAGATCTATCTTTCCTAATCTCAAACTCGCCAATGTAGCTGTGCTTCATCATGGCAGTCAGGAAGCGTACAATGACTTTGGAGCAGGGGCCAGATCAGAACCTGCTATTTTTCACATTTCTTGCTTTTTTTTTTAAAGTCTGCTTAGGCAGGCAGCCAAGCAAACAGCTCACGGGTCAGAGCTTACATTGGTTGAGAAGGGGGTTTACAGTGTTGCAGATGGATGACATTTTTTTCTCTCCCATGTTGCTGAATAAAGAATTTCGGGGGGGAGTCAAACCCCTAAAATCACCCCCTAGCTACACCATTGCCTTTCTGTTAAATATAAATCTGGACTCCAGATAGTGTAGCTAATTATATCATTGCCTTTTTAAATAAAACAAATACATAGTTTCATTTGAAAAATGATATCTGGTAACACAGGTTAAAGAAACTTCTTACTTTACATGTCATGCTTTCAGATAGTCTGTGATACCTCTTTTGGGGTCAGAGCTTGTTACTGGTTACAAAGCATGTCAATCATTAGGGTAAGCAGCTGGTTGGTTATTGATTGGAAAGAAGTGGTTGAAGGGATGGAGAGAATTTCAGAGGAGAAATGACCTAGGAAGTGTAATTATAACAGACCACATGAAAGTATATACTTCAAACTGAGAGCTTTATCCATTATCTTAAATAAACCAGGCTGGCAGATAATACATTGGAAATATTTTTAAAATAACTATATAAGGAACATGAATAATAAAGAACATGACAATTAATCTGCAAATGATTAAAAGTAGTGCTGGAAATAAGAATCCTGCTGATTTTTAGTTCAGAAAATGTTCACATTAGTTGCCATATGATCAAGCACAGCAATTTATATAAAAAGAATGTTTAAATGGAAAAAAAATGCAATGAGCTGCATACTACTACAGATCAAATAAATGTCATTACAGAATGTACAGAGAAAGGCTTCAAGATATTTACATTGCATATCAAAACTGGAGCTATATATGGATGTCACTTATTCAATCTCTATATCCACCTTTAGCAAAAAGAATTAGCATTTTCAAAACGTATACGCAAATGAACCATGATTTTCTTGGGAAAAGAGTCATTTTTGTGGTACAGGTGATTCAGTCCTTTATTTCTCATTTCAAACGTTTTTCCTTCCTAGATTTATAATAAACAATTCTGGGAACTGAGTTTCAGTTGGTTTGTAATGTTTTTTTTTTTTTTTTTTTTTTTTTTTTTCTAAAAAGCCATATGTTTGTTACGTTAACACTAGCAAAAGTAGTGTCAACTTACAAAGTGTAAGTATTTACAAGATGCAGCCTTAGGGAGGCAGTGGAAGCTAAAGATTCAGTGAAAAACACAGTGCTGAATACTGAATAAAGATCAACTGTGTGATGAGGCTAAACTGTGTATGCAGTTTCTTTATTACCTCATAAACCTGACACAATTAATAACATCAACAACTGGGAATACATCACCTAAATATATATATATATATATATATATATATATATATATATATATATATATATATATATATATATATTTATGCACGTTGCAATAATGAAAATCAGCATGAAAAAAAATATTAATTCAAAACAGGGCTATACACATTTTGCAAAATGGTTAGAGGTTACTTAAAGGTCAGTTAAGCATGTGCTCATTATAATTGTCTCACTCAGAACCCTTCATGCTGCTCTGAGCTAATGACAGAAACTGGTGTGGTCTGTTTTGTGGTTTATGGAGTGAATGAAAGAAGAGGGCCATTAAACACACGATAGTGCTACTTCAGTAGATTCAATTTCTTAGCACATGGAAGGATACAAATAACATTTTATTTGTGTTCTTCATCCCATAACCACTTGGTCAGAAAATAAGAATTTGATAGGTATTAATCGTATATATATATATATAATATATATATATATATATATATATATATATATATATATATATATATATATAATTGTGTGTGTGTGTGTGTGTGTGTGTGTGTGTGTGTGTGTGTGTGTGTGTGTGTGTGTGTGTCTGAGGATATTATCAATGGAAAATAAAGTCTGATTTCACTTGTAAGGAAAACCAATGTAATGATAAAAAAAGTGGGGACAAAAAGGAAAATTAAAAAGATCACATGAAAATAGTCTTTTGAATTGTTTGATAGTCTTCAATGAACATTTATGAATATTTATGCATTTTCATCAGAAACGCATGAACACAATCTGGAATGCACACATCCATGGCTCGATCACGCATTTAGCAAAGAGGCTGGGTATGCTTCCAAATAAATATGTAATAGAAAAATAGACATCATCTTTATTTTCATATAGCACCTTTCATAGTGGACCACCATCATAAAGCGCTTTACAGAGGTAGGCTGTGAACTATGCATTATATGCAGAGTCACTTACAATAGGACATTGATTTAATATCTCATATGCATTGCCTGCATATGACTATGGGACCCATCAATGATGATATACTGCTCCATTTATTGTGTCAAGATTATGGCTGAAGGTGACTAGAACTGAGAACCTACAACATAATTGATCGTAAACCATTACGTCTGTCTGTTGGTACCTGCAGTACAATATTTAACAGTTGTCTATCCCATTCCAAAGTGATGAAATGTAGAATGGCCTATATTACTTTATTAATATATTACCTATATTTCACCCATTGTTTTGTAGATGATGATACTTTGCCTCTTGTTATTGGAGAATAGAACATATTATGGGGCACTGTATGGCTGGGATTTCAAAAGCTCAGCTTTACCAAAATCAGTCTGTGGAATCTGTGGAATAACTTTATTTGTTTTATTTTTTAATTTTTATTTATTTTTTAATTTTTATTTTTTATGATTTATGACTTTAATTGGATTTACTATGTAGCAATTTATTGTCACCTACCATTCCGAGAGGACACAGATAGCTGATAAAGAATATGACTGTGATGGCACCTCTCAGGAGAAAGCATTGACGTACAGAAATTGGGAAATTCCTACATTTTGACAACTCCTTGTAAAATGAATTGAACAAGCAGGAAAGGTTACATTGCTGTAGTAAGGTCATACTACTTCTTATGATGTGTGTAAAATGTGTCATTAGACAATCTTGCGACTTTTCAATTTTGGGGATGCCTCCATGGGGTTGATTGGTGTACTGTATACCCCATCTGGGATAAGCCACAGCTGCATTGGTGGATCCTGCATTGCATTAATTACCAATCCATGGTTATGCCAGGATAACCCCTTAAAACAAATACGATGTCAGTAACAGTCATCCTCTGCCCTGGCTGTAATATAAAAATCGTAGCGATCAGTGCAATGAAAAGGTTGAGGATCATGTCATATATCAATGGTATGGGCAAAATAGTTCAGAATACAAATTCACAATGAAATGTTTTATAACAATAGATGCATGTTTTATTAGTTGTTGTGCAGTAGTGGTAGTGGTCACAGTAGTATTTACTGGTGATAATATTTTAGTATTTTATAATATGTTGTACACAGGCCAGTGTGAAGGTGACTTACGTACATTTAAAAAAAAAAATTCTTTCTTTAAAACATTTTTTTTTTTTTTTTTTGAAAGTCAATTTGTGTTCTATCAGCAGGTGACTCCTTTTCTCTTGAGTGATAAACATAAAGCTGTCAGTATTTACCAATGCAATTTCACCACTCAAGGTCAAAGGCAGTTCTCTAAGGAAAACTGATAAATCACAAGCTCAATTAACTTTTATTGCAGTTTCCCATTTCAAATTGACTACAATTTGTCAGTATAAATAAGCATTTACTAGATAGTATACCAGCAATTGTATTCTAATTTTATTTTAAGTCTTTCATTCTAACGACACTGACACAGTTCAAAAAGTTCACCACAGATGATCAAGAAACAATACAAAAATTCATCATTTGTTTGCATTCCATGCTTTGGTGAAGCTTTTTTTTATGTATATTCATTTATTCTTTATTATGTAGCTGTACCCAGACCTCAGCAATGTACCAAAATCATATTACAAACAGCTTGTTTGGAAAAGGTATTTTTAAAGTTGTATATCAAAGTTAAATATAAAAAAACAATCAATATTAAGCAGAATATCAATCTGCATATCCAATATTATAATGGTATCATGTTTTGTAAAATGTAAGCTCTTTAAAAAGTTTAGATTCACTCACTACAGTCTGCCAACTGGAGATCTAGAAATCAAACAAGGAAAGGAGGCTTAAAAAAGCCAAACTGCATTACATTAAAAACCACACGCTTTACAAAGGGCAGCTTACTGTGATGCAATGTGTGTGGTTAGAATGCTTCTTTTTAGCAAGAGTACTACATTGCATGGAGCTGGAAGGTGGCTCAGTGGATTAGTAAGTAAAAATATTATTATTTTTATCAACCAGAGCTTAGTCTATTTTTCATATGCCAAACTTTGATAAACTATATTAAATGAATGATATAAGCATAATATATTCAATCTGTAAAGATCTAAATAGAGACCTCTCAGATACCCAGAGGAAGTGCAATCTGGGGATACTGCTTTTGAACCAATAGAAATTACGTGTTGCCTTTTTTGTAGTGAAGCATTGTTGGCTAAATAAACCCTTTAATATATTTCTCAAGCCACCATGACACATGCCCTGAGAGTTAAATGCTTTTACATAAAAAAAAGAAAAGCATGTGCAATGTGACCTTTATGGTTTAAGCTGGTAGCACAATATAGCGGTATTCAGATTAATATTTCAGTCTAAGCCTTTTGAAATTTAAAGATTAGCTTTTGAAAGATAACACAATAACATTCATAGGAAACATAATTAACTGAAATACAGTTATTAACATGTATTAGAAAATTGAAACAACATTAATCCTATTGCTGCTGCAATTTATTTATAGCATGTAGCTCAGCAATCTACTGAAATTACAAGGAAAGCATGGTAAACCATAGGTAAGTATTGTAAATCTAATGTACACTAAATGCTTGTATTTATCAGGTTTTCTTGAATTATTTTATATTAAGTGTAGGTGGCCAATACTTTTGTCTGTGGCTGTATAACAATAATCCTATCATGCCCTAACTCCACTGTATTCTTGTCAACCTTAATGAGCCATCAGTTCAGAATTCTGATATCTTCATTGAAGATCATTATGTGATGAAGCTACAGTGTACATTAACATGTCAATTACTTCTTCTACTTTACAAACATGTCTTCAGTCTTTTACCAGTGCATCTTAGGCCTTCCTTTGAGTATGTATGCATTAGAATTCTACCATGATACATATTAATGTTTTTTTTTTTTTTTTTTTTCTACAATGTAACTCTGTTAGCAAGTTGGAAAAATAACCATTTTCCAGAAATAAATGCAATCTAGAGGAAAATAGAACACATATGTAACATACATTCCTCACCACAGCTGTTTTTTTTGTTTGCTTTTTTTTATTAGAACTACCAGTATCTTGTACCTATAAAAAATAACCCAGACTGACGAACAGACAGACAGGTTCAATCATATCCTTCGTGCTCAAATTCTTATTTGATGGAAGTTAATGCATGTCACTGGCTTAAAATAATATTGGTGTCTATAAGTTTTATAACTTGCCTAAAATTCAGTAAAGAAATATCAGAGCCATTTGTTTTTCTTCAAGACAAAAAAAAAATCATGATTTTCTAGATGACAGAAATTGTAGTTCATGATTACTATTTACAGCCCCCTTGATTCCCAAAGTTTCATGCCAAAACTGTAATATAATATGGTGGATACTGACTGTTCTTTTTCTTGGCTCATTTTCACACAATGCAGTTATTGTTGTTCAAGTTGATCTTTAGAAGATCAATCAGACTGAGTTGTGGCTCCTTTTAAATGAAAGAAACAAGCTCACAAATGGCTCATTAAAGCACAACTTTTGCAATTGTAACTGGAACAATACATTTCAAGAAAGTGCACTTCTGTACCATGAAATATAAATATGTATGAACATGTTTTTTTTAATTCCATTCCATTGCAACACTTTATTCTAACCATGCAGGGTTAATTAAAGGTACTATTTGGAACAATATGAGCCAAGGTTGACTGCATCTGGGTAGGAGACATGCGAGACCTAATGAGTCACATATATTGCATGACATAGTAAGGATCATGTAACCTGACTGATCAATATGAGGTCCCTAATCTCTGGTAAAGGACCTTGAGTGGTATCGCTCAAACTATGTTTAATCTCTGTTCTAAATTAATCAACTGAAAAATACCTACATACAGTATTCATTTATGTATTTTACCCTTTTTTCTGCTTGATGAAAGAAAATCTATATTCTAGTTCATGCCCTCTGAATGTTGTCTGTCAATGTCGATTTAAGTCTGCTTCATCTAGCCACTTCCACCTCTATAGACTGGGTCCATTCTGGTCTAACCTTGTCCTTTTGTGGATTTAGTTCACAGCTTGCAACGTGGTCTGCTTGGTGTATGTCTAATTTGATTTGCAACTAAATAAAATGCAGTTTGCTAACAGTGAATATTAAAGCATAATTTTATCTCATCACTGTCTGAAGTGATGAGTTAAAGTTATGAACTGGTCTTTCCAGGCCATGTTTCCATCAAAGTGAAGATCTTTCATTATCTGACGTTGTGCATGCAGCATAAATTATTCAAAAACACTATTTTTAGCTATGTCCTTAGTGCTTTCGAATATACCTAAGGAAGCTACTTTCACTTAGCATTGAGTTAGTAGCACTTTGTGAGCTGAAGTTGTGTTCAAGTTCAGCATTAAGACAAGAAGAAAAATTGAAATCCTGAAATACTTTGGAGCGGATTCAATAAATATTTGGTCAAGAGAAGAGATTGCAAAAAAGAAAACAAAATGATAATGTTAGAAGACTTTAAACAAATCACTCCTGTTAATTTAAAAACATTCACATAAACTTTATTGACCTGTTTTTAGTTCTCTAACTGTTATTTAAAGCCTTCTCTAGCTGGTTTTATTTTCTAGCTGGGGCTAACTAGAGTTGAGAAGTTACAGTAGCACATGGCCAGTAAGCACGGGCACATGATCAAAAAACTTGTCCTGCCAAGGGCGCTGGAACTAAGGATGCTGGAAGTGCGGCAGCACCCCCTTGGCTTTGCATGGCTTCCATGACATATAGGGGTTACAGTTTTGTTCAATGGCTTTCATCACCCCCACTTTAAAAATGGTTCCAGTGCCACTGTGTCTTGCTCCATGCAAGTTCAAAGCCAGAGACTGCTATAGAAAAAAAAGAGTAATTTTCAATACAGTGCACTCCGCTTAATGTAGACATTTGCTTATTTTGGCAAATCTAATAAGGACAACGTGTTTATGCACATTTTACAGCTCAATCAAAAACATTTACTAATGTAATGTACTATCCAAAGCAGACATCCAAGGTGTTTTTCGTCACAGCAATTGATGTTTGCCATTATTCAAACCACAAAGAAAAAAATATCCAAGACAGTACCTTGGGAAGATTATATTAATATTAAATTGGCAGGCAGTTAAGTAGGAAGATTATATTAATATTTAATTGGCAGGTAGTTGGATTTGAATGTGCTACAAAGCATACAGACAGTATTTCAACAGTACTCAAATGCTAATACAGAGATACATGCAGTCTAAATCACAGTTGATTGCAAGATCTGCTACTTTTATATTCAAAGCTTGAGTAAGTATAGTCAATTGATGTTCAAAGACTGCATCATTTGAAATCAATAAAGAAAATTAATGATTGGTTTGCTTCTGAGGAAATGACATTTACTATTTTCCTTGACATGTATTACATAAATAGCCTTTATTGATTGATTGATTGTAGGAAGGCCATGCAAAATGTATTTAATACATTAATAGCTTATTGTCCTGTAATTACTGAACATCACAAGATGTTGAATAACCTTGAGCAGAAACCTGTCTGAACAACAAACACATTCATTTATTTCACAAAGTGCTTGTTTGCTTTTTTTGTTGGCTGAGTTTTTCCCAATTGTTCTATGTAAAAGCTGGAAGCTTCCTAATACTATAGCTTATAGCTACAATATATTGCTTCTCTCTCTCAAGATAGGGTTTGACACTCATCTACAAAGTTGCAGCAGCTAGCAGCCTGGTTCCTAATATAGGGTTTAACATTGTTGCAGAAGGGCATGTGGATTTTTGATGTGGATACAAACCCAGGATCTGCACACAGTCAGAAAGTAATCTCTGCATCTATGCACTGCAGAGAATAATGTGTGATATGTGTTCTGTTTCATTCCCTGTTGATTTATGAGCAGGGGGTGTGAATGAAAATGTCAATACAATTGTGATTATGATATATGTGAAACACAGGATACAGCAAAAGTTAAGTAGTCTGTAAATTGTAAAGGCTACTGATGTCTAACCATTTATTCACCATTATTTGCTTAGTTTTCAGACAGGCTGTGATGGGGCACCTCCACCCCTGGGTGTATTTGGTTTATTTTGTGTAGTTTGGGTTATTTAGCATGGGTGGCTTAAAGTGTATATTTGTATGTGGACACTGGGATGGGTTAAAATGTATATTGGTATAGTGGCTTGCGAAAGTATTGACCCCCCTTGGCATTTTTCCATTTTTTCCTAAAATTCTAAAAAATAAACAACAGAAAAGTGGTGCGTGCATATGTATTCACCCCCTTTGCTATTAAGCCTCTAAATAAGATCTGGTGCAACCAATTACCTTCAGAAGTCACATAATTAGTTAAATGAAGCCCACCTGTGTGCAATCTAAGTGTCACATGATCTCAGTATATATACACCTGTTCTGAAAGGCCCCAGAGTCTGCAACACCACTAAGCAAGGGGCACCACCAAGCAAGCGGCACCATGAAGACCAAGGAGCTCTCCAAACAGGTCAGGGACAAAGTTGTGGAGAAGTACAGATCAGGGTTGGGTTATAAAAAAATATCAGAAACTTTGAACATCCCACGGAGCACCATTAAAGCCATTATTAAAAAATGGAAAGAATATGGCACCACAACAAACCTGGCAAGAGAGGGCCACCCACCAAAACTCACAGACCAGGCAAGGAGGGCATTAATCAGAGAGGCAACAAAGAGACCAAAGATTATCGTGAAGGAGCTGCAAAGCTCCACAGCGGAGATTGGAGTATCTGTCCATAGGACCACTTTAAGCCGTACACTCCACAGAGCTGGGCTTTATGGAAGAGTGGCCAGAAAAAAGCCATTGCTTAAAGAAAAAAATAAGGAAACATGTTTGGTGTTCGCCAAAAGGCATGTGGGAGACTCCCCAAACATATGGAAGAAGGTACTCTGGTCAGATGAGACTAAAATTGAGCTTTTTGGCCATCAAGGAAAACGCTATGTCTGGCGTAAATGCAACACCTCTCATCACACCAAGAACAGTGAAGCATGGTGGTGGCAGCATCATGCTGTGGGGATGTTTTTCATCAGCAAGGACTGGGAAACTGGTCAGAATTGAAGGAATGATGGATGGCGCTAAATACAGGGAAATTCTTGAAGGAAACCTGTTTCAGTCTTCCAGAGATTTGAGACTGGGACAGAGGTTCACCTTCCAGCAGGACAATGACCCTAAGCATTGCTAAAGCAACACTCGAGTGGTTTAAGGGGAAACATTTAAATGTCTTGGAATGGCCTAGTCAAAGCCCAGACCTCAATCCAATTGAGAATCTGTGGTATGACTTAAAGATTGCTGTACACCAGCGGAACTCATCCAACTTGAAGGAGCTGAAGCAGTTTTTCCTTGAAGAATGGGAAAAAATCCAGATGTGGCCAGATGTGCCAAGCTTATAGATACATACCCCAAGAGACTTGCAGCTGTAATTGCTGCAAAAGGTGGCTCTACAAAGTATTGACTTTGGGGGGGGGTGAATACTTATGCACGCTCAAGTTTTCTGTTTTTTTGTCTTATTTCTTGTTTGTTTCACAATAAAGAATATTTTGCATCTTCAAAGTGGTAGGCATGTTGTGTAAATCAAATGACACAAACCCCAAAAAAATCAATTTTAACTCCAGGCTGTAAGGCAACAAAATAGGAAAAATGCCAAGGGGGGTCAATACTTTCGCAAGCCACTGTATGTGGGCACTGGGATCGGTTAAAGTGTATATTGATATGTGGGCATGGGGATGTCACAATTAGTCCAGACTGTGTCGGGGCCAGATTGAATAATTAGCAATTCAGTCCAGGCACAGCTGTATTTAAGGAGCAAAAATTTCTCACTCTGGGTTGGTGTATTCCGAGGAAGGAGGAGAGTCAGGAGGCAAAGTAAAATGATTGTTATTGTTTGTTTTGCAGGTGAGAAGCGGATTGGGAGCTTCAGCTATGGAGCCAGCACAAAACCCGGAAGCATCACCACCTCTGCAGAGAACAGCACCACAGTAACCTCGCTTTTCCTGGAGCACTTGTGCAATGGACATTATCATTAGTATTTGTTGAATCTCTTTGTTTGGGACTGAAAACCAGCCGTTGTACCCCCCCCCCTTACCATTGCTGGTATAGGGGGTGATTATAATTTAAAATAAAACAGACCTTTTGGGATTAAAAATGACATGGTATTGGACATGAATGTCTTCCCACACCATTCACCCCCTGACAGGGCTTCATATCTTTAATATTGCTAATATTGATAACACTTAACCTGCTGCCCCCAGTCCTTTCCCTAAACTAAATGAGCCCAGAACAAGACACCTGGCTCCTCTTATATACCATGCGGCCAGGGCTGATTGACAATCAATCAATCAATCAACACCTGGCCACATTCTGCATGTGGATTTGGTAGAGATAGAATTTTATCAAAACAAACTTTTGTTTACAACAAAAAATACACAATATATACATTGAAGGGACCACAGACTATTAGTTATTAACGTCACACTTGGACAGGATAACAACCATCCTAGTGTAATGTATTGACTTTTACTGCCTGTTCAACATTCCCATTTTCATTTTCAACTAATTCAGAACAGCTAAATAAATGTTCATTGGGTTAAAGGTTTGTTGAATAATGTTTTAAGAAATGGCACACTTATTGAAAATAACATACATTGTCAATAATACATACAATACAAAAATGTAAATAATACATTTTTCAATGGCTCTTTTCCATGCTCACTGTGAAAGACAAAGTGGTCATGTGAGATGTAAAAACAAAATGTTCACCCACACTTCACATAGCACATTAATGGTAAAAGTTTCTAGTAGGCAGACATTATTTATAGTAGTTGATATAAATGGAGTATCTGTCATAAAAAATCATGACATACAGTATTTAGGTCATGGGCGGACTTAGCGATAACAAACTTAGAGCGAGTTTGTTATCCTTCAGCCGCTCACCACCCATGACATTAATATCGTGTGTCATGGTTGTTCATGACATATCTTGTTTATGCTGCAAATGTTTACATTTTCTATAAATCTCAGTAAGAATACTGTAGCTATCCACACTTATTTGAAAGTTGTGTATGGTAGGTTGTTACTATTTTACAAGGCTATACAGTGTAGGAAGCATGGAGCTCATCCCATCCAACAGGTAAGCTGGGTGTAGAGCTTGTTTTTCACTTTTCATTTTAGAAACTGTCACACAAATTCTGGTAAATTGGTCAAACTTTTAATACTATGCATGACAAGCAATGTTAATTCAAATTTTCTGATATTTTTTCCTCAGCTGTTTTGTAACCCAATATAATTAACACCATTGCCAAAGCCATTTCCACATATTTGCACACTAGCCAGTAGTTACTATGCAAGAGCTTGAAAATGTTGGTAGTTACATGTTTATTACCATGTAATTACATGCTTATGTATGCCCTGTTACATAAATTGCTACTAATTGCTTAAAGGTTAAGTTTCACCCTATATATAATCTTCTACGTGTTGCATGCACTCAATATGAGATATATATAACATTTAATTTTTTTGAAAAATGACTCATGGTGACCAATATAGAACAAAAAGGCCTAAAATTTATTAATAACTCTGAAAATTGCAGCTTGTATATTCTTCTCCTTGATTTTTTTTTATTATTTGCTGCTCTGCCTCACCTGAGCCTCCTTTTGTTGTTGGTCAGATAAATGAAAAAAAACCTATTTGAATGCATTTTAATTCCAGGCTATAAGTCAACATAAAGTGAAAAATTTGAAAGGGGGTGTAGACTTTCTACAGGCACTGTGTATACATTGATTGGTAGGTCACACATTTTCCTGTATAAAATTAAAATTAATTAACAGTATTTATATTGTATATCAGGCTCTTTATAATAATAATAATAATAATAATAATAATAATAATAATAATAATAAATGTATTCTTTTGGGGAAAAAAGCAATACAGTTTAATCTGTAAACAATTAGAAAATAAGTTCTGGATCATGCATAGATGTAAAATGGGACAACACAGTAGTAAGGCATTGTGACCTACAGTACAGTACACACTGCAATGTCACAGCTGCCTAAGTCGAGGTGACTTCAGGCAATTTCTGCAAAAGTCTGCATTTCCAAAAAGAGACCATCCAAAGCTCTGATGTGACAGTTTTTTGACTAACTACTCTGAAGCTCCGCAGAACTGGAGTTACTAGAATGAAAACGTTGAGAGGCTGTTTTGTTTTCAGGTGCAATGTCACTGCAGCAAGAGTGTTGCATTGCTACAGTTTCTATAGAGATAAGTGACCTACAGGGGATTGAGAGTGGAACAGTACAGAACTAATCATTGTGGTTAGGAATACTAACTTAAATTAAATTAAATAGAGGGGCAAATTAAAAAAAAAAAAACATGGAAGCTACTTTAAAGCTTTGTTGCATACCTTTTTTGAAATAATAAAAAAGACAAAACAATCTGGATCTTCTGCACATCTCTTAAATGAGATAGACTGCATTTAAAACCAATATGAGCACAGTGACAGACAGCTCCATAGAATAACTGACAATGAGTCCTGAGCAATTGCCAGGGACCAAAGAAATGCAAACATCATTAGACAGATGTCCAACTGCTAATTAACTTTTGCATATAGAGAAATGCAAAGGTAAAGCACAAAATCCAGAGAATGTCTCGTTTCCTCTGTAAAATTACACGATTGAGGATTGTATTGAAGTTCCCTGAAAGTTTCTTTTTTTTTATTTCTTTTTTTTTTTAATAAATTGTCCCAACAACAAAACTAATTTGTTGAATTTAAAAGCATGATGATTTGTTTATATATCCAAAGCATCATTTAGATGAGTCATAGATACAACTAGAGTCAATGTCTTAATTTATATATAGAGTTGTTTGAAGGACTGGTGTAATGAAAGAGAGCTTTTATCTATTAAAACAGTCAATATTTTATATACAGTAAGAACAATATTGATTATGGAGATGTAATTTGGTCAACTGGCCCATCTAATAATGTAAGATGCATGCAGAGAATATAGAGCAGTTAGGAAAGAGCAGTAGAGATTAAAGGACATACAGCTAAATAGTTTTTTTTTTTTTTTTCTGAGGTTTGAAATCCTTCTACATGGAAGTTGTAGGCTCTAACATTGACATTTAAAAAACAAGTTTTATGTATTGAGTATCTTCTACACCTCATGGCATATATTGTATATTATGAAGAAGTAGGAGTTAGCAGGGTTAAAAGTTCATAATACCACAGGACGGAAAGCAAACAATGTTAAATGAACCAATGACTGCTCACTATGCAAAAGAGCCGGGTTCATCTGCATTCATGGTTATAAAGGTTTCAACCTCATCTCACTGAAATGGGACAGAGTACATAACATACACAACACTGCCAGTTACTAAAGCACAACAAAAAAAATATATAATTTTTATATATTTTCCAGATGATAGTGCAGCTGTCTATTTCTAATCATTCAATTAAGTATCTCACCACAGTGAGGGTCACTCATTAAATACAGTATACATTGGAAGGGCTTATGACCAGATACAGCCTAGCTTATGAGACTCCCAAAATAGCCTAAAGATAAACCAGAGGGAGTCATCAATAGTGTTCCATCCTTATAGTTTTGAGGGAAACCACAAACGCTAACGTGACTTGGCCTCACTGCTACTGCTACAGTTAGTCACCCTTCCCCTACTATATTTGCTGCATTCTATCTTGAAGCACAGCTGCATAACATAATGCATGCTGAAAGTTCCCTAAAATCATTGCACAACAGCCTTTAATCATATAAAACATATGTGCTTGTATTAATCAGATTTGGAGATTATTATTATTATTATTATTATTATTATTATTATTATTATTATTATTATTATTATTATTATTATTATTATTATTATTTTAATCATCATGCTGTTTACAGCTAGTTCATATATTGAATTATTCCTAATATTATACTGTAGTTCAATTAAAATAAATAAATAAGGGGGCTCCTAAGTAAAGGCGCTCTATGTGAGTGCAGGATGTGGCCTATAGCCTGGACGTCACCGGTTCAAGTCTGGGCTATTCCACAGCCGACCATGGAAGGGAGCTCCCAGGAGGCGATGCTCAATTGGCTGAGCGTCGCCGGGGGGGAGGGGTCAAGGTCGGCCAGGGTGCCCTTGGTTCACTGCGCACCAGCAAACCCTGTAGTCTGGCCAGGCGCCTGTGGGCTTGCCTGTTAGCTGCCCAGGAGCTGCATTGTCCTCCTACACTGTAGTGTGTAAAGAATCTGCAGTGTGTAAAGAAGCAATCGGCTGACAGCACACGTTTCGGAGGACAGCGTGTGTTCGTCTTCGCCGCTCTCAAGTCAGCACAGGGGTGGTAGCGGTGAACCGAGCCTAAATAATAATTGGCCATTTTCAAATTGGGAGAAAATAAAATAAAATAAAATAAAATAAATAAAACATGTATGTATACATGTGTTTGATGAACTGCACCTTTTATTCTGGACAGCAGCTTATTGGTGTATATGTTTGTAGCACTAATAATAGTCATTACAGTTTTCTATATGTGCATGGTATGCATAATACAATATAATGTAATGATTTAATTTGATATATATGAAAATAAAGTGTATTTTTTTTCTTCTAAATACCTAAATATTAAGTTATTTCCAAACTAGGTAAACTACACTCTTTAAAATGAATTAAAAGACTTATATTAATTAAATAATTCCAAATTCAGATCCACCCCAAATTCCATGAAGAGTGGGCTTGAGATGAAAGTGTTTAACTTCAAGGGGATACATGTTGAAGGTGCTGCAGAACTGATTAAGCATAAAGAGCATTGATAAGATCATTATTGATCAGGACTTGTATTCCACATTCAAGAATAGAAACTCAGTGAAAGTCAAAATATTTTTTAATTGGCAAATTATTATCCTCATTAAAAGTGATTAAGATAAGACCCTAATATTAATCATTCCCATCTCTGCACTAAACCATTAATTCAGTGTCTTAGCCCACAAAGCACTGCTAGAATTAATCAAGAAGATCCCATGCAGTGTAACGAAATTGTCCTCATTGATAATGAAATCAGAAGAGTCAGTAATGCTAGTTGTGCTGATCTCATCACAAGCTTCCAAACTGCCTGGTATCTTCTTGAGAATTTTCTTTCATCCCATTAATTTGAATTATTTGCATAATATGTTGTTTTGGCAATTTTTTTTTAGCACAATTTAATATGAGAGTATCCAGATATGAAAAAATAATAGTATGACATAGATGGATGGTTTTATGGACAGGCACCGCCTACTGTAGCCCCAAAATGTGGTTAATAACTTATGCATAAAAACGCATAAGTTTTATGACAACTGAATAAGCAGCACTTCAAATATATGCAAAAATGGAGGTGTGTCATATGGATTGACGGATGTACGGACAGAAAGACAGCCCTCTATACCCCCAGAGTCTTAAGCAAATAATGTTAACACTAAATTTCATAGCAACTGGATAAGCCGTTCTCCAGATGTATGGAAAACAAGGTTGACATGCATACATATATGTACAGATGTACATGCAACCGCCTCCTCTATAGTGCATTATTATCCCAGTGGGGGATAATAATACAGTAAAAGGTCTCAGATTCTGTGGTTTAAAAGAAACAAGTGTCCTGAGGGGGATCAAAGGGTTAAACCCAATTGAAAAGATTGAAAGAGTTCTGCCAACCTGTCCCGAGTTCAAACCGGTGGAAACAAACTCAAATTGCTTTAACCTCTGTGTGGCAGAGCAAAGCTCTGCCCTTTTTAAATTGGCAAGGATGGGGTTAATTTCCCCTACCTGCCTGGGTTTATTATGTTCAGGTGGCTGGGGTTGATTAGGTTAATTAACGATCAATCAGCGCCCAGACACCTGACATAAAAGGAGGCCTCTGCTTCTCATCTGGGAGGAGGGAGCTGAGGAAGCGTGTTGGTGTTGGTGTTGGTGTTGGTGTTGGTGTTGGTGTTGGTGTTGGTGTTGGTGTTGGTGTTGGTGTTGGTGAATTTGAATCCAGTGAAGGCATTGCCCAGCCTGGAAACCTTGTTTTTGTAAGTTTGTATTGAATCCCTTTATTTTGCCATTGTGCACTTTTGTTTTGTGTTATTTATAATAAAATTGGTATTTTTTTTTGAACTGCAGACTGTCTCTGGGCCTCTATCCACTCGCCAGCCTGCCACACTCTGTCAGAAAGAAACAAGGCAAAAGTAAAGTTTCCACAAAAAGTGTAGTTCCTGGAGTCCCTGGGCAAAAGCCATCAAACTATGTAAAAATATACGTGACAAAAAAGACAGTAACACAACAGAATGTTCACATTTCTAATATTGTATAATGTGTGGGTTTTCAAATCTAATATTGGAAATCTATAGAATTTAATTACAGTATAACATTTTCAATCTTCACGTATCATTAGCCTTTACAGACATGTTTTATTTGATTTTAGACAAACATGTCATTATTGTTTATTCCTTCCTCAGAAAAATCTTTAAAATGTGTATATTAATGCTGCACAAGCAAGTAAAAATGCAAACTATTTCAGCATCTCATTGTTGACCTTGAATGTGAATTACACAGCAGAAACATCATGAGCATTTGTCAATGAAAGTGTATTATACTGTGCATAAAACATGCAATTATATTTATCACTTCAATTGGATTTGAAAATAAAGATTTTGAGGCTACTCAGGTTTGGGGTGAGGCATTTTCTATTGGTTGTAACTAGTTGCTTGTTGCAAATCAATCTCTTTCTTGACTTTCTCAGCATTTCAAGTCTTTGACTCACCCAACATGTTTACAATAACCTTGGAGATCTATTAAATGAGATTATTTTGTGGCATGAATGCTACCTTAATTTAAATACTTGTGTTGAACAGGCTATAAGTCAACCATCACGTACTGGGGTAGAGTCCAAGGATTGTTTGTTTTTTTAGTTTTGCAGTTTATGACAACCATTTGCTACCACTAGGACAATATAAGGGCAATTTCACTTAAACTGTTAAAGTGTCAAAGTGCCATACCAATGACTTCAATAACCAAAGCATTTGATTTGTACAGAGGATATAACAACTCACTTAATTGATAAGCCCACATAATTTCACCAAACAACTCACTACTAGTTCCATTCCATCCTGTCAACCTTTCTATCAACATGATCCTTAACAATTCATTTTACATGCTGAATGTGAATGGATCCATACGTCTGTCTTACTAACCTCTGTATCCTTCTGCTTTACAGTTTTCTAAAGAGAGCCATCCTTTCCTGCATAATCTCTGCATATGTAACCAGACCACCGCTCTGCTTGTATTTCTTCAGATAGTCACTTGCATCAAACATGAATCACTTTTTGCATTTAAAACGCATAATGCTTTTAGACAGGTTAATAAGAAAACACCAAACCAATGTTTCCCATATCCAGTTTCTCTTCATGGCCTCAACTTGACCACAAATGTTTAAAAATGGGTCTGTCTGTGTCTTTGAACAGAGATTTTAAGCCACACACACCACAGAAAGAAATTATATTTGAATGGGTTCCATATCACAGCCAAGACTAAAGTATCATCTTGACTCCTGCAGCCTTCTCCCTTCTCTAACTCATTCACACTGCACCACTTACTGTATGTTAACACTTTTCATGTATAACAGCAACCCCTTTTCACAGTCTTTCTACCTTCCTGACTGGTACCCAAATCTAAATCACCTTGCACTTCATTGCGCTTGTATTACCATCTCATACTTAGTACTAGTACTTTTTGCTAATTAAACCGTTGCTTCCTCCTTCCTGCAACATGGAACTTTCACCCTTTATAAAACTACTGCCGTCATCTGTAGTTAATCATTGTAAAAAGCAAAGTGACTGAAAGGCTGCAAGATTTTCAGCGTGGAAAAACCACCACATCTTGTGTCAACCTACTATTTGAATAAGCAAATAAATATTTAACAGTGCAATCATAAGATAATACTTTTTTATTTTAAAATGTACGATACACATGGTACATTTTAAAAAGGAAAAACTCTCACTAGGCGCCCAGTGAGCTCAAAGGCTGACAGGGCTAGCCTTTGTCCTCCAGAGGTCGATAGCTCGCTGACATCCTCTCTCGCGTTCCTGGGTGTAAAAGAGGAAGTTGGCTTGGTTGTGGGATTGGAGGAGGCACACTGAACCTTCAGGTCTCCTGAGCTGCGTGGAGAATTGCTGCGGTGAGGGGAAAAGCAATTGAGGATTCCAAATTGAGAGAAGATTGAGGGTAAAATTATAATTGGACACACTGAATTTATTAATAAAAGGGAAAGCTACTTTTATTTTATTTCTTATTAAGAAAACTAATTAATGACACATATGACACACAATAAATAAATCCTTGGCCCAACAAAGTCACTTTTTTCTTTGTCTAGAAAATTGTTTTTTGATGAGAACAGCAGCTGCTAAATTTTGGATGACCATATGTGGTATGAGGTAATGACCACATTGGGACATTTAAGCATAATGTGGTGAAGACCTTAATAATTCAGTAAATAACTTATTATTCCACTTTTTGACAGGGTAGCGTCATGCCCCAGCCTGGTTACCGGCAGGAATTAGACTCAGAGACAGAAACCTGTAGTTTTAAAGGGCAGTGGCAGACTTTATGAAACAAAACAAAAAAACACAGCACAGGCACCAAAACAAAAAAGTTTCATAGAAACAATATAGGCTGGGTAATCATCAAAAATCATAGCACAAACTCTTCAAAGAATCAAAAGATTTCTAGCTCTTTTTATACATGTGGCCACTTGCCAATTAGCACTCAATTGCCTATTTAGGGAAAGGCCACAGCTGTGGCCAATTTAACCCCATCCCTGCCAACCTGCATTCCCACACACACACACAATTTGAGGGGTTTTGCCCTGCCACAAACTTGTCTATTTTACTCTTTAAACAAGTTTTCCTTTGGATCACTTCTATTCTATTTTAGGTTAATATCTTATGCAGCAGTCATTACTTGCAGTTTAAGCACTAAAGCAAACATGTATTAATCCCACAGGGGGACAAAACAACAATAAACAAACAAATACATCACAAGGGCCAAAAGAGGCAGGCCGAGCTACCCCAAACAAAACTGTTTTCCTCTCTTTTTATCCAGATGGTCATTACCCAATTAGCACCAATTACCTTATTAGGAAATGACCACACAAGTCTAAAATATTTTGTGATTAGTTGATTTAGTACTGAGTATTAAATTAGAAAAGAAAATGTTCACTCAGGGAGATTATCCAAGGGCATGCTCAGCTTTTTTCAATTGAGAAATTATACTGGCAAATCTATCAAGGTAAAAGGGATTTTACAATATAGAGGTATGCTTGCTAATGAGAAAGCATCTTCTCGGTCTCTTGGGTATCCCCTTTAGGGGTATATTTGTAAACAAAACGTCACCAGATCTTATAGTTAGGGAAGAGGGATGGCTGTCAGTTTTTAAAAGATTTCTATTGAATATTTATGCCAATTTGTATAGACTGTGGCTGTGTTGATACAAATCCGCTGTACCCTTCATAATATGTGTATGCATAATAAACTGTATATCAAATGAATTTCATAAGCATTAAGGAACATTTTAAGCCATGCATTTACGATTTTGAGGCTCAAATTAGTGATGCTAACCAATATGAACTGCTCAGAAAGTCTAGGGATGTATGTCTATCTTTATAGTAACTTGTTAATTGGGGATTGTTAAAATACAAGGTTTAAATCAGGATTTTCATTTATTTTAGTCTCAGGAGTGTAATAATGGAAAGTACTTACCAGAGACAACATTGAATCATTCAATTGGTCTGTGGTTGTCATACAGTATATAACCCCTCTTTAAAGTAACACTAATTAGCAGCTTGTACCGCTCCTTATCCCCTTTCTCCATCTACTGTCTTATCTTACTTCTGGAAAATTCCACTTAACTCCATAATCAACCAATGTAATTATCAGCTCTTTTAATGCCCCTCTTCCATCCTCATCCTACCCAGAAGGAAACACCCTCTTCACCACATCCAACTCTAAAAGGCTGAATCGACCTCCATCATCCTACTTAAAGCCAGGTTTATCAAACTCACAGATTGGTAAGCATGATGTCATTTTTTTCTAGATTATGGATCAACTGGTAGCATGCCACATACATGTTTTATCCTGATATATTGTTGTAATTGCATTTGTTTAACCTTTCTAAACAGTTTATCGTGTCCCTGCATACAGTAGTTTTAAAACAACATTAAAATTGCATTTCATGTGTTAATGTTCCAGTCTTAGCTCCTATCCTTATTTGACCAGGTGGCTGGCAATACTTTTGACTTTGACTCTGGCACCTTTTATTGAAAATAAATGAATGGATGAATGATAAAGATTTGCCATTGAGCAAATATATTGTTCTTTTTTCATGACTGTCTCTGGCCATATCATTTAACCCCAGTCAGAGTCTTTGCATGTAGACAACATTTGAAAGAATTATTAATTGCTGTATACTGCAGGATCTTAAAAATGGGATGTCATGATATTAGGGTCTATTATAATAATATAATATAGTAGAAATCCTAAAAGTACAAACATTTGCACTGATATTCTTTTCTCCTCTTTCTTCTTCGCTCCCAGCTCCTCCCTGAACTGCTCAGCTCATGTATTAAATTGGTGTAAGGATAAATGAGCTATCCTAACAGATTGTAGTTTAAACAAAAATATTTAAGGTCAGTTTTTGCTCAACTCAAGTACTTATTTTATACTAGACCAGGTTAAATTGGCAATCAGTTATCCAATTTACCTGACCACATTCCGTTTTTCACCAATTAGATCAGGCCTCCTACAATATTTTAACCAATGCATTTTTGGTTACCCTGTCCAATGGACAAGGAAGTAGAAAACATTTATTCTTCAGGGATCAATTTTCACCTACCTGCAAAACCCTCACAATATATAGAATATGCATACAGTCATGTGCAAGGTCTTCATCCTGTGTGATCTATCTATTGTATATTATTATTATTATTATTATTATTATTATTATTATTATTATTATTATTATTGTAGATACCTATGGTCTAGGTCAGTGGTACTCAACTCTAGCCCTCGAGAGCCATCCAGTCCAGGTTTTTAGTCGAAGCAGGTTCTAATGTAGTTAATTAAAGCTGCTAAGAGGCAATTAACTAATTTTGGACCTGGTTGGAATAAAGACCAGGACTGGAATAGCTCTCAAGGGTCAGAGTTGAGTACCACTGCTCTAGATGCTGACATTTGGCTTTAAGAATTTTTGTTTATGAATTTCTTCAGTTCTAAACAGCAGTACTACAAGAAACTATGAAATAATTGTGCTGCCATCTTTAAACCTATTTGAGTTTTCTCAGTGTATTATGTCTCGTTCTTTATTGCATATCAATAGCATTTATGTCATTCCAGAAGATTGGTACAGCGACATTTTATTTTATTTTTTTTGCCTAAAAGGGTTATGGGAATCATATGTGGTCTAAAATGCAATTAAGGAAGTGCTTATGCTGTCCAAAAAAAAAGCAACACAAAAAAATCTATGTAATACCATTACTGGTAATCTCATCAAGCTAGTTTTTACCCCTATGTCAGCATTTTAAAAGAAACTTGGCTGCTTTGTTACGTTTAAATAACATCATATAATTGATAATAAAGATGAAAAAGTGTAAAAAAAAATCCACTTTTGTTAACCTTTTATTTACTTAAATAAATAAATAAATAGAAAGGTACTTGAACTTTTCTAGGAAAAACACAGTAAAACTTCAAAATGGTGCATTGGCATTCAATTACAAAAATTTTAAAAAGTGTTCAGTACTGTCGGGAGCATAAAAATAGACTACAAAAACTGTATTTATGGGAGTGGACAGGTCCACTCAGAATCACATTGACTACTGGGAGTAGAATGGGGTGAGTTTATTGCTTTGAATCCTGGGAGTTTATTTTCTTGCATGGGGAACCATAGTGAGTGCTAAATTGGCCTTTGCACTCTATGTGGCTAGAGAGGGAACATTGCAGTGAAACGGACTTGTCTGATGTACGGTGAGGGAAGGTGAGAATCATCGAAGCTGAGCTCTCCTCTCCTGAGCTCTGAAGTTTGGATAATTCTACAGTTAAGAGGCCAGTTCCAATCTTTCTGAGTTAGTGCAGGGCATTCACATTGGGTATTTCAACCTGGAGATACAATGGTAGTAATAAACATGTCTGGGCAAAAAAGAAAAATCACAATAAAACAGAAAGGTGTAAAAAAAAAAAAAAAATTGACCCAAACTAGAAATTACCAGTTCCCATTAGTGAGATCTAAAATAAATCATACAGTATGAGTACATCAAAGACATACTGGTTTATGAGTATAAATATGGTCTTTCAGTAAGAGTGTCAGCTGGCATTTACCATATATTGGCCAGCGGACACCGAAAAGCCTGTCTATTTCGGCTTATTTATTGACAGATGATGTGTAAGGATAATTGAGCTATTCTATTATACTGTACTTCAGTTTACACAGAAGCATGTCAGAGCAGTTAAGCAGCAGGAGGCATCATAGCAGAAAGGTTGATAGAAGAGAGATATTTATGTTTTCAGTAACTAGAGGCTAAAGGAATGTGTGCTGGAATGATTGCGGGTAGAAAATGGCTCTATAAAAGGACATCTGTTTGGAATAAAACGAGCTAGGTGGGGGATACCACTGCACTTTAAGTGTTGTGTGATTTATTTTTATTTTTTTTCACGAGCAGGTACATGGTGTTTCCAAAGCATATTATGTGAAGCTGGTAAACACATTTTAATAGAATCTATCAATTCAGCAAAGTTAATCTCCTACCATAACTCATAATTGTCAAAATGTTGATAGAAAAGCATGGTTCTTTTTTGTTTTAGAACATTTTATTTATATTCGTCAGCCATTCCCATTGACCTGAGCTTATATTGCTTTGTATAAAGGTGTAATACAGGTGACTCTGGAGGCCATACGCTGTTATGCACAATCTACACTGCAAGATACAGATATGGCCAAAAGTTTTGCATCAACTAGAATTTTAGGATTGAAAAAACACAATGTAATCAACGAAACTACAAAATTATATTGCAGGAGTCTTCTGGAAGCCATAATAGTAGTACAGTATTTTGTTTTAGATTTTGAAATGACACATTTTTTTTACAATAGTGAGTTTTCCATTAAGTATATGGAAAACTACAAAGTGCTATGCAATTTACTATGTTAACGTAACATTATTCAGCAGTTTTCATTCGGCTTTATCAAGCAACATTAGTTCATTCTATGGAGTAAACTTTTGGTCATAGCTGCAGTGGCAATGGGAAAATTTTGCCTGTGAATCACGCTGTGCACAGTTTCAGTCAGATGACATTAGTAATTGTAGCATTTGTCTTTCCTATTTTTTAGGCATTTTTACATGTATTTTATTTGGGCTTTTTTCTATTCTGCTGAAATTAATTTTGCATTATTGGATCAATAAACCACATATTCCAGTAAAGACACATTTATATATTAGACATGCAAATTAACTTTAAATTAATTAAGTAAATTTAGAATGTAAGTTCTGGCCATTTAAAAAGCAATTCTTAAAATGCAGATTACATTTTACCCAACAGAAAGATGCATCAATCAATGTTGCATACAAATAGCATTACTCCAATGGCACACTTTCTTTCTTTTTTAGAACTGAAATACTAAATATCTATAAATTGGTCTGGTGTGGGTGTAAATACTGTATAATCCTTTAAATAAAATATGAGAGATCATTAAAATCACAATGCCCTTTAATCAAACTTCAAATTAAATTTTGTTCTCTAACATATTTTTACCTTGGATGGGTGAGTGAATGTGGTCTTGTACAGTATGTGTTTGTAGCATAGGTAAGAATATGTTTGCATCATCTCTTTATCCAAGCTATGTAATTACAAATATGTTATGCACTATACACTTTTGCTCTTTTCAGCCACACCCCACACCTAAAAAAACAGCATAAATGAATATATAGATGCTCATCTGGGCGTGCAGCTTGCAGGGTGAGTCATATCGTCAGGGGAGTGCAGGTTCGTGTCCTGGCAGTGTGTAGACTTCAGTCTTCGCTTTGGAGTCTGGAGGCTCTGGCACTCCTGCAGGTTAGGGAACCAGCAGGTAATGTTTTTCCTCATCCCGCTACAGCAGACCCAACTGGCCAGGCGCCTGGTGAGTCCAGGCACACACCTGCAGCACTGGCCGTTGTCCTTCAGAGGCCAATTGCTCACTAACATCTGCTTTTGAATTCCTGGGTGAAGATGAACTTGGCTTGGTGCTAGAATCGAACAACCAAACTTTCAGTTCCTCTGAGCTGTATCAACATAATTGGACATTCTAAATTCAGGAGAAAATCAGGCTAAAATGTTGAAAAAAACTATTATAAAAAAACTATATATATATATATATATATATATATATATATATATATATATATATATATATATATATATATATATATATATATATACAATATGTCAGATAATAGTACATTTTTACCAATTCCCTATTATTAGCCAATGTTTAACTTTTATTTATGTTTCAGTTATGCAACATAGGCACAATACTGTACCACATAATGTAATTTATGAAAAGCTAAGCATGTTAGGCCTGGTTCTTCAGAAAGCATGCAACCAACTTAAATTGTCCTCGCAGCAAATATCTTCCAGTCATCATTTACACTGTTGACAAAACCTACTGGTACTACAATACTATAATCTTCCAAAAAGATGCAGGACCAGTACATGTACTTCATCTCTGACCTGGATCCGCTGGGACATTAATATTAATATATGGAGTGCTTTTGGCCATTTCTTCATTTATAATGAGTGCTTTTGAGTAAGGTCTTAATATGAAAGTTTGTTCAAACACAGTTGGAAGTCAATAATAAATAAATAAATAAATAAATAATAATAATAGACAATCTAAAAAATAGTTTCAAAATATGTTTACATAAAAAGTGGCTATAAAGTCATTCATTGTACTGTAGAGTAACAATAAAATGTTAATGTCATTGTAATGTTATTCCTTGAATGAAAACTGCCATAGAGGGGGTTACATAACTGTAAAACGTTATACTGTGTCTTCACGCCCGTCTGTATCGGTTATTTATTAGTAAGTCTGAGATTGCTGAGGCATGTTCCATCTTTGATTTCTAATTTAATTAAATATCTTCTTGAGTAAACTAAGAAACAGAAACCTTAACATTTTTAAAGGAAAGGGCCTTAGTCCCGGCAAAGCAATCACATTCAATATCTTAAAATGAAACAGACAACCTACAACTAAAGTCTTGTCTTTCAAGTGGCCTTAACAAAATGTATCTTAAATCTATTCCATTACAGATGATACTGGCAGAAGGCACATGTGTCTTTGTCAATCTATCAACAGTCCAAAGCACCTTTGACCATTAGTCCAATTTCTGTGTTCTTGTGCATATTTTCGCTTTTTAGTTCCCCATTCTTAACAGAGGTATTCTTACTGCAACACATCCTTTAAGTCCAGATTTCAAGAGTGATCTTTGTACTGTTGATTTGAGGGACAACGACACCTGTGCCTTCTGCCAGTTCTGTTGTCACTTCAACACTTGTCTACTTTCTATTCCTTAAGGTATCTTCAAGTATTGCTCATCCTTGTTAGACAGCTTTTTGGGTCTTCTAGTCCTAGGTTTGTGAATTACAAAGTAAATGTTGTTATAATAGTAGGAAACAGTAATGGAGTCTCTGGCAGGGCAGGGCCTTGCCTGGAAATAATATTGTTTTGTGGTGTTTTGGTGGTGGTTGGCTTGGATTGGGTTAATTTCCTATCCCTGCCAAAATACATGTGAGATTGTGGCTGGAGCTGATTGAATAATTGATGATAATTAGGCTCCAGCCACATGGTATAAAAAATGGGAGAAAATCCTTTGTTTGGAGGAAGGAGTTTTTTTTTTTTTTTGGTGAGTGTTTATTCTGTGTTTATTTTGAAAACTATGTAGTGAAGGTTTTTGGATTTTGTTTTAAACTTTTTGTTTTGGCCCTTGAGCCAGTTATTTTGTTCTTGTTTACTGTGTGCAAGACCTGTTTTTGTTTAACCTTTTATTTTATCTCTGTTAACAGTAGTGTTTTGTTTTGTATCTTTATTTTGTGTTTATTAAAAAGCGCAGAGTCACTTAAACTGCAGCTTCCTTGTTTCTGAGTCTCTGTCCCTGCCGACACCATCTGGGCCTGCAACCTTATCCTGTCACAGAGTCTTTGAGTAAATTGCATCAGAGTAGAAAAATGCAACATGTCTAAAACTTTTGCACAGCAGTGTGTGTGTGTATGTGTGTGTGTGTGTGTGTGTGTGTGTGTGTGTATATATATATATATACACACTATTTATGTATTCCAAGGGTGAATGGTAAAAGGATGTTTTCTGTTTTAATGCCCCCACACTCTGGAACTCTTTACTCCCTTTTATCTGAGATTCACCTTCAATTGCAATCTTCAAATCTCGATTAAAAACATACCTTTTTAATATAGCTTTTCCATAAAATTGTTGTGTTTTATTCTGAGTTGTACTGTTACTTCTGTTTTTAGTAATACTATCTTCATTTTTATATAGCACCTTTCATAGTGGACCACCATCACAAAGCACTTTATAGAGGCATGCTGTGTGCTTTGCATTATATGCAGAATCACTTACAATAGGACACTGATCTAACATCGCATCCGCAGGATGGAGCACAAGGAGGTTAAGTGACTTGCTCAGGGTCACACAGTGAGTCAGTCAGTGGCAGTGGTGGGATTTAAACTGATGACCCTGTAGTTACAAGCCCTGGACTTTAACCACTGGACCACACTGCCTCCTAATTTTCTGCAATTGTATTGTACATGAATTACGCTATATAAAAGGTTTATTTTATTATTATTTATTATTATTATTATTATTATTATTATTATTATTATTATTATTATTATTATTATTATTATTTTATTAAAAGTCAAGTATAAAGCAATAATTGTGCCGGGTTTGTAAAAACACCTTCGAGAATTGTTTAGAGGATTAGTTCTCCATCCTAAATCAACTTTTATTTGTGTTTTTGTTCCAGAAAGTACAGTTATATTGTACTATTAAAAAAGGCTTTGATGTTATTAGAAAAAAAATATGTTAATGCCTTCTTTTGTAATCACAGATTCTTTGTTTGGTTCACTCTCCTTGGCTCTCCACCCTGGCATGAATCTTCACACTGGTTCACAAGGACAAGAACGGGCAAAAGCATAACAAAGAAACTGGCTTTTCAGGTTCTTTTTAAAGGCAGGTGACCAGGGTTAATTCATTGTCAATTCTTCAATTGACACCTGGCCACCTGCTGTATCTCCCAGCCCTGCCAGATCTAGTCAAATAAAAAGACATTTTTCCGTGCAAATCGAACAAAGACATATTCTTTACAGGGCAGGCCTCACTCCTGCCAGTTTTCCATCTATTTACTTGTTCTACCTTGACCTAAAATATGATTGGTAAAATGACAATAGTAATGTTCTCTGACAGTCGAAAAAATGGTTCTTCACTTTTGTTGTGCCTACTGAATGCTAAACAATCTTCTTTACACTTTACATAATAGCCTATTTAAATGAATAAGGATCTCATTCAACAATGAAAAAAATAAGCATCTACAAGCACCAGCATAGAATAGGTACCTACACATAAAACACCAGGGGGCAGTTTCATAAACGTGTTTCAAAAAAGCAATGTATAATTATAATGCCATAACCATGCATCTTTATAGCATCCTGATCCCCTACCCCCTTTTAAGTTAGGGTAATTGTGGGGTTCAGAAAGATTAGAAAAGCCTTTACTCTCTGCTCCAAACATTTACCATACTCACAGCTTTCACACCTATAATCTGATTTTATACAAATTATCCAAATATTACAATATCAAACTGTTTTTAAAAAAAATAATTAAATAATAATCAATGTTGATTGGTTTAAATACTTGGATCTGTGAATTGATCCAAATATCTGATAATATAACAAAGAGTTAAAAGATCAACAAAGATTTCTCAATATCAATAAGTCATGCAAGGCCAAATTGGAACACAGACAGAAACATTTAAATGTATCCTCTCGTATTTTAATATTAATTAGGTAATCCTCATTTGGAAGGATAATTTATCTCCTACATGAAGAAAACTACATGGAAATCCCATCATTATTATGCCCCAAACCAAGTTGATGGTATATAATGTTGCTGTTGATTTTCTATCTGTCGATCAATTCTCACTGAGGCTGTAAAAGATTAATGAGAATCCATTCCCTTGGCAAAGACTTGCATCCCATGAACTGCACTGAATCAATAGTAAAAGACAATGAAGTTATGACCGTTGACTGAACTTCCTTTTTTTTCCTCTACTTACCATTTAGATTGATTTGTTTAAACCAAGGTGTTTGAATGTCCAAGAAATGTCTGAGCACTGATACAAAAGTATAATCTAAACGTATACAGTCATAGGTACATTATTTGAATGCAGAATGATATAATACCTATTTAATCCTTTAGTGTTAGTCACACCAACTATAGTTCAAAAAGACACCAATATGTCAAATAAAATGTGAAAGGTACATTTAGTTCTAAACTAAATGGGCACTATAATGAAACAGTTGTTTTTTGTGTAGCCTCAATTTGCTATTAGAGTAATTGTTTGAATGTAGTTTTTGATTTTGAGCATAGAAATTAACTCAGCCTAAAAAGCGAGGATACTTTATAGGCAAGTAAAGCATAATCATATGCTTATAATAAGCCACATCTGTATTCTGCCACTCCTCTCCACACTTGAAGAGCTTGGTTGTAAAGATGATAAACCAATAAGAAACTTAGATGCACCAATGTCATCAAGGGTCTTTGCTGTTCTAATAACAGGCAAAGAGGATTGATGGGTAATCTTAACTCATTTTCAGCAAGACCTAAATACTTGTAAATGAACCCAGGTTTTCTTAACTGAGCGCCTGGCCAATATGGTGTGCTGTAGTACGGTGAGGGGCAACAGTCCCAGGGATTTTGTCTCCCAGGTGCCAGAGCCAATGTGACACTCTCTGTGGAATTCCCAGAGAACACCGTCAATTTTGCACTGCGAGGATGTCAACCTGAGCTCCCCAGACTATTAGACTCACCCTGCATATCATATAACCATGCCCTCCACAAGGTGACAGACTTGGGGACCACTATTCTTCTTATTTAAAAACAAGAACATTTTCCAGATTACAATAGAGACATCCATCATCATGCTCCACTGGTGCTGTAGCAATGGATATACATGTACACTTCAACACATTCACACCCATTTCAGGCTGCAGAACCATATCACAATTTCACAAAGTCTCAAAATGCTTCTTTAATTATCATCTATTAATGAAACATTTATAATGCAATCTTCATTTACAATTGAGAGCAAGGATTTAACATATTGCTCATTCTTCACTAAAGTTAGAACTATTAAATGAATCACTGTTAAAGTGATTCCATTAAATATAATGTTCAACTGCAGTTCCAATGGAATTTGACTGTTTTTTTTAGTGTTAAACTACAGTTACAATGTAATTTTATTACAGTCTAATGTTAAACTGCAGTTACAGTGTAATTTTATTACAGTCTAGTGTTAAACTGCAGTTACAGTGTAATTTTATTACAGTCTAGTGTTAAACTGCAGTTACAATGTAATTTTATTACAGTCTAGTGTTAAACTACAGTTACAATGTAATTTTATTACAGTCTAGTGTTAAACTGCAGTTGCAATGTGTTTTTTCTTACTGCTTTTAGTGCTAATCTGCAGTTACAAAGTGTTTCTATTAAATCTAACTTAAACTGCACTTGCAATACGATTCTGCATCTCAGTTGAAAATGTCACAAAAAAAGGTGTCTATTAAAAGAGAGCAACTTGCATTTTTTTGTTATAAAAGACACTTTTGAGATACCAATGTTGCTAACGGGAAAAAAAAAGAAAATCCTTAACACTTTTCTAATGAGACCATTTTCAAATGTAAAGGATTTAAGAGATGAAAAGAATGAAAAACAGGCTTACAAGTAAAGGTAGACAATCTGTGTTTTAATTCATGCAGTGTGAGACAGTAATAAATATTGAACAGAAACAAAAGCTTCACACAGACGATTTTAAATTTGCTGGATGTATGAGTTCAAGCAGGCTATAAATTTGGTTAAAAACTCACATTGAAGAAATGTTATCCATGTAACATAATGAAATTGGAAATGCCAACTCCATGTTATCAGTAAAAGCGTCTCGATGATCACTTCTGAGCTAAATAACGACAATCTAGCATGCACTTAATATATATATATATATATATATATTATATACTATATATATATATATATATAAATATATATATATATATATACCAGGACCTCTCGCACTAAAGAACTAAACTGTTTTCACATTTTGTTGTGTCAGTGCCTCAGAGTTTCATGTATTTAAATGAGGATTTTTTTCCACTTACCTACACATCATACTCCCTACTGTTAAGGGGAAAAAAAATTTTATTGAGAAAAAAATTATATATTAAAAATACAAAACTGAAAGATCATAATTGGATAAGTCTCCACCCCCCTGAATACTGGAAGCACCTTTGGCGGCAATTACAGCTGTGAGTCTGTTGGAATAGGTCTCTACCAACTTTGCACACCTAGATTTGACAATATTTGACCATTCTTTACAAAGCTGTTCAAGCTCTGGAAAGTTCCTTGGGGAGCATTGATGGACAACATTTTTCAAGTCATGCCACAAATTTTCGATTGGATTTAGGTCGGGGCTCTGAAATTTCTGATAGACATATCTGTATATAGGGTATTGTGTGTGTGTGTGTGTGTGTGTGTGTGTGTGTGTGTGTGTTTGTGTGTGTGTGTGTGTGTGTGTGTGTGTGTGTGTGTGTGTGTGTGTGTGTGTGTGTGTGTGTGTGTGTGTGTGTGTGTGTGTGTGTGTGTGTGTGTGTGTGTGTGTGTGTGTGTGTGTGTGTGTGTGTGTGTGTGTGTGTGTGTGTGTGTGTGTGTGTGTATTAAAGCAGTTTTCTTTAACAACGTATTGAGTGTAGTGGAACAATATAATGGAGCTTTTACCTACTGGTCAGTTAAGGAAATCGTCCTGAATGACATCTAGATATTTGTAGTCTAAGAAGGAAATAATAATTGTAACTTCCATTTGATATGCCTTATCTTTCTTTAGCATTACAACATTCTTATGGAGACAGATTTCAGAATGTACTGTTGGCTGAATGTTTTAATAGATGTGTGTTGGTCTCAGTCTTCTGGAAATGCTGTTTTTATTGAGTTCTCTTAGAGGTACTATAAGTTTTTCGTACTGAGGACCTTGATCAATAAAGTAATACAGCCCTGATATAAAATGTAGCCAGCCGCATACAATTGTGCTTTAGCAGTCTTGATATATTTGTTTACATGTTAATATTACTGCATTCCATTCTTAGCACAGTAATAGAACACACCAGTTGCTAAATAATTACAAATATATTCATTACTGATCCCACAAAAAAGCACATTTCTTTGTCAAAGAGCCAGTTTAGTATTTAGTAGTTTAGTAGTTTAGTATTTAGAAAATATATAGTTATATTGTATTCTGATATTTTATTTTCAGAATGCAAAATAATCTGTATTTCTTTACAATAGTATTGGCCTTTTTCCCCCTCAAAATGAGGTTTTGTTACAGAGCAACCAGCGGATAGGTTCCTTTGGAATTCAAACATCCTCGTGCTGATATGGCCTTTAAGTTGGTAAGTAAAAATGTCTTAATGGAAAGTCACTTTCAGTGTCTTTCACAACAATATATATATATATATATATATATATATATATATATATATATATATATATATATATATATATATATATATATATATATAAATAAAAAATAAAAACCACACCTTGAAATTGCTTGACATGTTTCCCAAGAAAATCCATGAAAATACTTCTCAGTCACTGCCAGCTCTGCTAACTGATTTAAAAATATATAATTCTGGGGTCTAAAGGAATTGAAATACTGCCACACTAAAATTTATATCTCTGTTCTAACCAACAAACAACAGGTGCACTCCTAATGTGACTTTTTTTTTTTTTTTTATCACATAGTGAGTCATGCAGTAACAGCTATATTCACTACCCTCCAAAACTGTCACAAACACTTGCAGGATGTTAGTGTATGTTCTTGTTTTTACAACACAGTATGCATAGCAACGTCGCATATCCGACTATCACATAACCGCCCTGATCAATTAACCGCCTCGCTAAATAAATAAATATTAAAAGTAGGCTACGAGAGTAATGGTGATGGAAACAGAAAGAAAGTGATATAGCAATCCACCTTTTGGCGCGTTCCCTTTTAAGAGAGACGGACTGGGTACGTGTGTCAGTCCGATGCGTGTAGCAGTGAAGTTTCAATACTCCAATCGAGAAAGCTTTTTTTTTTTTTTTAAATGTGTTTATATGATGGAGCGCACGCTTGCATGTATTTGCAGTGTGTTGTTGTAGCTTTTAAATGCATTTTAATTAAACAAAGCAAGCTTCATAAATACAATGCGTACCAGCCGTTTGTTTAAAATAACCAAAACAATATTCAAACCGAGCTGCTTATTGGCGATTGGCAATGTCAAGAAAGAGCACAGTGACAGAGATATTGAGAAAGCAGAACCAGGGAGGCAGGGACTTCTAAAGTTAAGAAAGAAGCTATCAGTTGCAGGTTACTGTACATTTACCGTTTGTTTTTGTTTTTTTTGTTTGTTTTGTTTTTTTAAAGCTTTGCGTGGAGATGGCTTATAGCAAACCGCATAGCAACACTGTGTATTTGTAGCCTAATTAATCTTGTTTACGTTTGCTTACTTTTTTTTAAAGCAAACATTTTCCCCATGTTTAAAGCAGTTTGCGTGTTGTTTTTGTTCACTAACCTACTTTATGGATGTGTAAACGCTTTTTATATAGATGTTTGCAACTCCTACTTTTTCACATATCCGCCTATGCCCCAGTCCACATGAGTTGGATATGCAACGTTGTACTGTAATGCAAACAGGAATGGGTCTTTATTTTAAAACAAAACTGATAATAAACGAAAAGACTATAAACTACAAGATTAAAAACCATGATTTTATATTTTAATAGTCTGTAACCGCTATATAAAATATGAACATTGAAATATGTGTAAATAATACCAGGGTCATTTTGTGATATAAACCTAATTAATCCTGTAAGCCTGTCTAATAAGGTAATTGCAAACATGTATTTTGAATCTCTCGCCTTGGCATAGAAATAAAGGAATCTTCTGAATAACACTTCAAGGGCTAAATAACCATTATGCAAATTGCTGCCTATGAAACTGAAATTAATTGTTTCACATCAAGTAAATTGCCATTGGGAAATACTGTGCTTGGCATTGTATGCTATGTGGGAATGTGATTAAATAAAGTATAAAACAGGCAATTAAAAAGGTCATCAGAAACTTGAGTTTGTTGTCTTTTTTGTAAGGTCCTAACAATAGCTTTGAAGAAATAAAGCAGCCATCTCAGAAGAGAGTCCAGTTTCCAAGTTACAGATTGAAAATAAACTTACAGAACGTTAGTAGAACACTTAACCCAGACTGCTCCACATTCGTAAATTACTGAATTCGTAGCACATTTATTTCTTTATTTCTTCCTCTTTCACCAGCAAATCAGAAATAATGCAAATATAATTAAAAATGTTTTGTTTACATCAGCAAACTAAGCAATAGGCTCCTTTATTGATATAAAAAAAGGTGTTTTATTTTTAGCTGGACTGGTGAGTGACAGTGAATTACAGCCTTAGACCTTACGACAGAGACACCCACCTTGGGACTGTGCCAAAAAGAGGAATGTGCATTCAAGCAATCTATATGTGGCCCTATTCATAACCATGCTTGTGACCACGAAAAAAATATAAAATAAACATAATTATACACAGGTAGTGGACAAAAAAATGGAAACACCTGAGTAAATGAGGGACACCAAGTATATTGAAATCAAGGGCTTCCACACAAGTGTGGCACATGAGTTAATTAAGAAAATAGCAACCCATCATGCTTAGTGTCATGTATAAAAGTACTGGACAGGCCTGGTTGCCTATAATTATGGCTAGCATGGCTTCAAGAGGAGACCTCAGTGACTTTGAAAGAGGGGTGTCTGTTGGGATGCGCTTGGCAGGAGCTTCAGTGACCAAGATGAGCAACGGTGTCTAAGGTGATGTCAGCATGGAACTCCAAGAGAAAGACATCAACAGCAAAGAGCAACAGTGGGGGGAAGCACATACTCCAGGATCATGATATCTGTGCATTCATTTTAAGTGCAAGGCAAAACAGACGAGCAACTGCAGCTCAATTGACTGCAAATTTCAACCTGGGGTGGGATATCATAGTCTGGTTGCAGTGCACAAACCGCTCATCATACCTGGCAATGCACGTTTGCGAGACCAGTGGTGCAAAGAGCACAGGCACTGGACTACCGAGCAGTGGAGAAATGTGATATGGTCAGATGAATCACCCTTCACCATGTTCTCGACAAATGGAGGAGTGTACGTGTGACGCCAACCTAAGGATGATGAAAATGCCCCCATCCACAGAGCATGTGTGGTTGCCCAATGGTTTGACGAGCATGACACTGATGTTATCCATATGTCAGTGCAAGAAGTTCAACTTATGTCTCCAGTATTAAGTCTCCAGTTTTATAACTCTGAGCTGAACTAAATACATATTTTAACAGTAGAGATTTTAACATCTCTGCTGACAATAAGTTTAAAACCAGCAATACTGTATAACTGTCAGTCAGGAAAACTCTTAGAAAAGCAAGTAAAGACAAGGCCAGAACCCCCCCCCCCCCCCCCCCCCCTGCATTACCAGCCTAGATTTGAAATGTCTGCGTGAAACAGAGGTACTGTCCCCTGACACCGCGATCGGATTGGTGCGTAAAGTCTGGTTACGGTCGTCAACTTAATCTGGCATGACTTGGACGCGAGGGTGTCCGACAACTAACAAAAACATATTTTGAGATCCAAAAGGATGAAAACGTATTTAGAATATCTGATCCTTGTATATAATGAGTTCACAAACTCACTTTAAGATCCGGCTTCAATCTCTATTGCAGCTGCTCCCTTTACTTCCTAGTGTCTATAATTTGTGTAAAACACAATAAATGTGAACATTAACAGAAAGTGACAAGTACTTCTCTGAATTGTTACACTGTTGGTTTTGTTGTCTCCAAGATGACGGGAACATTATCTTTATGTATCTGAACTTTTATTTGAAATGCTCAATCTAGAATTGTACATCTATCTTCTCCTCACATTTGAACTTATTGCCACATTTCATATAAAGATTTCACTTAAATTTAAGGTGCATAGCCCCTTAAAAACAGACCCAGTACTTAAGATTTTAAGTATTTAAGCACTTTTGTGCAATTTTATTAATTACACTTTATCAATAACTAAAATTATTTTTCTTTAGAACCCAGCTAAAATCGGACAGCTAAGCTGTTTACCGATTAATAAAACATTATAAAAACACACACAAACAAACAAACAAACAAACAAACTAACTAAACACACCACATGTCTCTTCATACAGACTGGAGACTGCCTAGAGCAAACTTTTTGTCCTGTTTAAATACTTGTCTGTTAATTGCAGGCAGGTGGCATTCTTTCATAACTAGAGCCAGGTGAACATCTTCCTGGCTCCCTCCCGTGGCATTCTGGGGGATGTAGTCCCTGAGCCCTTCCTGGACTACATTTTACTCTCCTCTTCCCCTTGTCTGCTACAGTATATATATATATATATATATATATATATATATATATATATATATATATATATATATATACTATATATATTTGTACTTTGATGTATAGTGTTATGGAATATTATAAGCATTCCATAAGCTTTATAAAATGGCAATGTAGTTGACTAGTTCAGTAGCATCTGATGCCTTTCACGTTGAGATTTAATATAATTAACAATAAATACATTTAAATTGTTTTCGGTAACCTTAAGTGAACCTCACGTAACAATATCTATTAGAACCATTCTGTAATGTAGCCTGTATTATTGAAGGTTGTACCCTACATTTGGACAGAAGTGGCATAAACTACTCTACATTATTAGGGCAGTAAATCTAAGCAGTAGATATTTGGCTCAGCTTTGAAGTGATGACTATAGGTGATGACCATGTCTGTTTGACTGTAAATGATGCATCTCATTTAAAACCTTAATAGGAAATAATTTACTTCCAGTGTTTAGATTGGAGCAAAGCAATGATCAATTTTAATATGAACTGCCACTTGGACAGCTGTGTCACTGGCCTGGCAAAATCATTTTCAGTATTAGGGATGCTTTTCCAAACATCCTTCTTGTTGCTGGTACTTTCCTGACACTATGTAGTTTGACGTAATTAAATGTACCGACCAATCATTTATTTCACATGTGTGTTACACTGTGAATTGTTTTGCTTCAATTAGAACTTCAAACCACCTATTGAATATTTTCTAGGACTTCAATATCCTGCTGAACCAGGTGTTGAAGGGGTGGAGACAGCTTTACTGCAAAATAAAGTACCTGAAAGTAAAGCTTGCAAACAGAGCTTACTTTTAGCATAGTCGAGCTCTTAAAAAAAACTGAGCTGTAAAAATATGTTTGTAGAGTTTGTTTTGTACATTACCTATCATACTTAATATATGGCTAGCAAGTCAGTTTAATCGTTTTAAACAACTAATACAAGAAACTAGCAATATTTTAGCCAAGTCCAATTTAATCCACTCCAAAATTAATCTATGCATCTGATTATATGGTGTACTGAAAAAAAAAAAAAAAAAAAAAAGACTTTACATAATGAATGGCACTCCTTGTATTCATTTCACAAATAGCATTCCTTCCTGTTATACTTTTAAGACCTGGGCATTGAGTCAATAACTGTATTACCAAGATGGAAAGACATAAAAGCGGTTATTTCTCTCTGTTCACATCAGATCAATGTTACATTCACAGCAGAACTTCAATACAAAAAGCCAGGTTAGAATGTGCTTTTACAATCTTGTGAGACTCAATCAAGAAAGCTTTATCAAAACAAAAGGGCTGTGTTTAGATATGTTGCTTGTGCTGTATTTACTTGATGTTTTAAAAAGCAGGAATTAGTTAGAAGTGATTGTCACAAGTTACTATAAATTAGTTGGGGTTGTGCACATTATGGTTGCTTTTGTATTTTCTATATTAGTATTTAGGTTTCATTTGCACTTATGTTTCACACTTTATTGTGTTTATTGTTTGCTTATTACTTGTTTATTACTTGTTTAAATTGTATTGCTGTGTTTAAGTTATTTATTGTTAGCGTGTTATTATTTGTAACAGTGCACAGGTGATTAGAGGGAAAAAATAGTACCATTCTCCAATTCCAAATACAGCCAGGTATTTTCCATTTGCACCATGATAGTCTCCTATAAAAAGGGAACTACAAGTACAGAAAGAGAGTGTGTATTTCCAGGGAGAATCAAGCGGAGGACAGACCTGGATGGTAACAACAAGAGTTATTTGGAACTCTAAAGGCAATACAGAAGGGTAGACATGACAACCAGATGGAGGAAGGACAGGTCAGAAACTGATAACAAAGTTAAGTTTTCATCCTTGAATTATGCTGTCCTACCATACTTAAGCTAAATATCAGTGGCTGGGTTTGAAGACCAAATACGAGTAGTGAGGGTTGAGACTGAGGTGTATGTAGGGAATAACCAGGGACACAGAGGGAGTGTGGCCATTGATTGCTGTTCATTCTTTTGTTGTGGGATTCTGCCTTTTGGTGCTGGAGAGGGGGGATCGAGCCTGAAGGGAGCCAAGTAAAAGCCTTACACTAGGACAAAAAACAGATTAGGAGGTTCTTGGTCAGGGGCATCACTTCACAAATGACTTTGGGGGGGGGGGGGGCAAAGAAGGCATTTAGAGGCCCCCTCTCCATAATAACAAACTTAAAAAACAAAACCTCTGGCATTGCAGAATAAACGTAGTGAAGCAGTGGATATCGTCTGGACTTCATTTTTGCAAAGATATCAACCAGGATCTCAAACCAGAACATCAAAATCAAGTTTTTTTTACCAATGATTTTTTTTGTCCATTTTGTTGCCTGTAATCAGAATAACAGCTTTGTCTACATTTTTACAAACTAAATATAAGCAATTCAACACAGTATTAAATACAATTTCCCAAATGTGCATCCATTTTCTGAAAGAAAAAAACATAACCAGACATTCAAGCAGAGCATGACTAGAAATGTCACGAAATACAGTCTTTAGCTTTAAAAGAGGTAATGTGTCAAAATAAAATCATGTTAATTTAAATAGCTAAATGCTAAGCTTCATTTACATGAATGCTGTATTTATGTAATTGTTGTACCCCTGCCCTGTACAGTGTTTATTTTTAGAACGGGGTCTCCCCCTCCGCCCCTGTGTTATTTTGTGTTTGTTTATATATATATATATATATATATATATATATATATATATATATATATATATATATATATATATATATATATATATATATCACACATGTCAGCGGTGCCACGTGTTTAACATATACTGTATTCGGTACGGCGTAAAACAGTGTTTTGTTTTGTTTTGAACATGTATTTGGTTATTGTTTTTGCATATGTTTTGCAGCATGGATGGGAAACCCCATCCACGTTAAAACCCTATGTATAAGGTGGCATTAATGCAATTAAAAAAACGATTTTTTTGCTAATCAGGAGATGATTTTAGACGTCAAAATCTGGCAGAGCCCACCCAATCGGGGTGGGTCTCTATACTAGGAGGAAATTAAATTTTTTTATCTAGGAATCAAATTTATACTGGCACTTCCAGCTAAACGGCCTGACCTAAGTTGTATTTTTGTGTTCGAGATTCTTTTGTTTAAATATGCGAGTAAATGTTTGTTTTTTGTTTTAAATGTATTTTTTGTTGTAAATAAAATGCGCACCACGCGTCTTTTTGAACTTCCGCCTTCTGGCCTGACGCCACTCCAACGCCGTTTCCTGCCACACCCTGAAAAAAGGAATGATTGAAATAATTGTGATGTGGCGTTGTGTGCTCGATGCAGGAGAGAGTTTATCAACAATAAAATAAGTTTATAGTAATTTATTTTACATAGAAAACTGCATGCTTACGCTTTATATCGGTAAAACAGCAAGTATCCTTTTGGAGTTGTGCCAGCTCAAGAAGAAAAAAGAAAACTGCCAGTGGTGTGAGTTTAGCTTTTCGTTCCACTCTTAACTCAGTAACGTAATTAGTTGAAATTGCACTGGCTATTCGTAATCGGCTTTGTTTCTGTGACGTAATAGATCTGATAAGCTCATCGCTTTTACTGACAAGTTCAGAAAACACGTCATAAACACTTGAACAAATGTACCTTTTTCTTTTTATAATAAGATACTGAAAGGCGTTTTGAAGGGAGGATTTTGTAAATTGTCTCAAAGTAAGCCTGTTTGTATGGATTTCTGTACACTCATTGGGAAGGTCTGGGTGGTCAGTTTGAAATCCAAAACAACCGGTTTAATTATAAAAAAACATATACTTACCTGGAATTAACAGTATTAGACCCTGATATGAATGTCTTAATTTATCAAACAAATTATATATAGTTACTGAATCGTGTTATCAATGTAAATATCATGTATTTAGGACATATTGTTCTTACTTTGCACCTATGATAACTCTTTCTTCATAAATAAGGATGCATTACTGGGTACCCCCTCCCCTGTGCTTATTTGTGTTGTTATTATTTAAATGTTCTATTTTGTATGTTTTATTGTTCTAATTTAATGTAGTTTGGCAGATGTTTGCTTCTTGTCTCTGCCAGACTACATCTCATGAGAGTGCGTGATCGGCAGCTAATGATTTATTGACAGATTGGCTATCGACCACGCATATGGCAAACCCATGCAGAATGTGGTCAAGGGATATGCTAGGTAACTGATGGACAGTTAATCCATCACCCACGATATAAAAACCAGCAGCTTTTGCTGACTGGGTTGGGTGCTTAGGGAGTAAGAATGAGAGAGAGAGAGGAAAGAAAGAAATAACAATTGCTATGCATGCTGCTTCTACACCAGCACGATACTTGTTAAGAAGTGTTTGTCTCTTTATTTTTTACCACCATGCAGTTTTGTTGAAACATATTTTGTTTAATAAATGCGTGACCAGCGCTTCAACCCGCAGTACTGGTGTCAGTCTCTTGGTCTGTGACGTCACCACCAAGCCATCCTGCCACAGGATATTTTCTATTAATCCCAAGGATTGTTCTTGGAGTTTATTACCCCTTCCACCATATCTTTTTAGCAGTTCTACCCTGGAAACCTCTCCAAATGGGAAAAAAAAAAAAAAAAAAAAAAAAATGTTATGCACCTTAGTATAACAGAAGTGACTTTTGGAAAAATGAAGAGCTGAGAAACAATTATGGCAGTTCATTTTGAAATAAAAAGTTAAAACAATTGTGTACATTACTGGAAGTGGTGTAATTAGCACGGTGATGACGGTCATGAAATGAAATGAAATCTTACCTTTCTAGATGTAATATTCAACTTTCAGAAACCATCATGTGAAGACAATGTTATGTTGTACTCAGTAAATATTGGTTATATTCAATTAATCCAAAACAAACAGAGACTCTAAAGTGACATGTTTTTCAGGAGAAAGTGCCACTCCTAAATAACATAAATCATTAACCAGGTTTCCAAAATTGATCTTACTATAGATTGCCTAAAATTCTGAATCATCAGAGCAAGTGAATAATTTAAGCAATAAATGATAAAATATTCAACATTTGCTAATTGGCTCATGCAGTTCTGTTATAGGCATGTCCTCCATGCCAATCAGTGTAGTTTATTTGCACGATTTGTGGTTATTTTCATTTTCCTGTGTTTAAAATGTGTATTTGTATTAAGGGATGCACCGAATCCAGGATTCGACATTACTTGGCCTGAACAGCTACTTTTTGAGCAGGGTCCGAATCCTAATCCTATATATCTGCCCAGACGCACATCCATTTTAATACATCCCCACAATGTGTGCTGTTCTTCTTTTAAATAAGACACAAAGCCGGTATTGAATGTAACTTGTTTTTAATAACAAGAACACGTTTGAACTCCCTAAATTACTGGTGGCGCAATCATGAAACACGTCACATAGCTGCTGAATGCTAACCCTGTATGCAACAGCATATTCATATAACGCTTTTCATGGAGTGAAGTTATGCAGTAAATCTGTAATATATAGTAACGGCAAACTGCTGTAGACTTTTGTGCTTTTTTTGCATTGTCTGTCAGATGTGTTCCAGAGATCATACTGAAAAAATTAAAAATCGGTGCACAGAAATTGTTAAACAATATGCTTTAGTAAATTTATTTTACATTATTGTAATGTGCCATTACAAGTCAAACCATTTGGGAATTGCTGTGTTTTATTAAAATAATTTTGTAACTATTTTGTAGCCTATTTGATATGTGTTAGATGCACGGTGCATTTAAATCAAAAATGGTTTTATTTCGCAGGGAGATTAAGTTCACTCTTCACCGTAATTTTTTCCTCATAGCTCTCAGATAGGGTTGACAACAGGCTCCAGAATCTCGGGACACTTAAGACAGGTCAGGTTTTTAACTCACCAGATCAGGAGACACGGGTTTAAACTTCTTTAAAGAAAGTAGAGGGTTATGGCATAGACGCAGCTCTGCTTTCTTGTGTAGGCAAAGTAAACGGTTCTATATTTTGATGTTTCTATTGTGGAGGGGAGGCTCGTGGTGAATTGTGTAAGTTTCAAACTGAAATCTTATTTCAGGATATATTTCCATTCGGTAATAAAAAATACTATTGACTAAAAGGCTAAAAACATCCACTTGTTAGTAGCTGGCAGTCTGTTTTTCAAGCGACAGTTTCCTTCAGTTTTCATGACAGTTTTTGTAGATTCGGTATTTGGCCGACTCTTTTGAGATCGATTTGGTATTCGGCCGAATCCAAAAAGCTTGGATTCGGTGCATCCCTAATTTGTATTGCACTTTAACTGGTTTCTTTGTACAACTCCAATTGATGCATGGGCGGTATTGTTTTTTATGTGATGAAACTATGCTTTAGGAAAGTGATCTATATTTGACCCCTTTAACTGGTGTTTGTGATTGCCCTAGGATTTTGAGCAGTACAAATATAGTGTAACAGGTTTAACAGTGGGAAGTCACAGAGACAGATAGCACAATGCTCATAGCAATGGACTGTAGAGGTGGAGCTTATCACCCTCCCCATGCTGAGACAGAGGTTTGGCTGGGTTCTGAAGCTAGCATTAGACTGGACCAGAGGGAAGTGACCATAGCCTTAGAGACTGCCCATTAGATAGTTCACTTTGCCATGTATGCTAACTTTTCACCCTACCAACACAGTGTTAATTCTAGGTAATAATATGTATGGTTATTGCTAATAAGATTATACGGTTGAACTTCAAATGCAATAAATGTCAAGTTATATTTTCTATGTGTATTTCAAAAATCTAATAAATAAATAAATATATGCATGGATTGGAGCAAAATATTGCACAAAAATAGAGTAAGATCAGCCTGATTATAAATATTCACAGTTAACCATGGCTCATAATGTTCTGCTTAATTGCAAACAGGAACCCAATGAGGCAGCTACTCTCATTAAACAAGTGTACATTTATGTGCATTTTTCTATTGCTAGAGTTTATCATTTTTATGAGACTGAATGCCAGATCCTCCTGACTTAATTTTTGCACAGGAATGAAATGACTTCTAAAACTGATAAACACTGCCGAGATTTTCCACGCACAAAGTGAAGACTGTAGAAGGACAAAAACTTATGGAGAGAATTATTTTTTTTTTTTTTTTACTTGACCATTTTAATTTTCATGCATTAACAAATTGACAGAAAATGTCCATGTTACTGTAGGTTAATCGGAGTGATAGCTACTGTAGATGGAAGTGTGAAAATTATGGTGACATGCCTTATGAAATTCCATCCATTATTTAAAAGTACTCTTAAACAAAATAATATTGTAACAGGCCAGGTGGGTAGAGGTGCGAGGATAAAAGACACCACTGAGTGCTAGTCTGTGACTGTGGTGTAAAGGAGGTAATGAAAGCGACAGACCACACTTCAGCTGTTACCTCTTATACACCTTCTCCTCTGGGCCACACCAGAAACAGGCTGTGTAACACCAGCTTCACAACCTGGTGTGTGACTGAGTGGAGTTCTTGAGGTTTACAGCAATGATGGCTGTGGTGCTAAACGGGAAGCAATAAAAAGATGGGGCGACTGAAATCCTTATCTTTAAAAGGAAAATAAATGTATTGTAATGAAAAGCAAGCCAACAGATTACTTACCATCAGCTGTATACTGTAGTGCTAACAAATGCAGGTTTGAAAGGAACACACATTACAGCAAACTTGTGTTTTATCCCACCACTTTTTCAGAAAAGTGTAATGTCCAGGTACACGTGGTACTTTTTATTAGTTTGGAAAATAACAAAGCCCAAATATACATTGATTTTCCTGTTGCCACTGTCTATTGTCTGTTTAGCAAAACAAAAGGAGGGTGCATGGGGCGTTCTATGTTTCATAAGCAACAGTGTGTACCAAGGGTTTTGTTTATTCTAAAGAAAGGCCTAATGTTCAGGCACTTAAACTGAAATTGAAAAAAATATTGAGTGTCTTTCATACTGCATTGCGGCTTGCACTAACCATTACTGACCGCTGAATAAGCCATAATGCTACTGCTACAAATGAAGGCATGTAATGGCCATTATCATTAATCATTATCAGTACAATTCTGAGCAATTATAATTTATAATAGTCTAACAGTGTTTTACTCTAAGCAATAATGTATATCGATCACACAACGTGATTATAAATGAAAGAGCTAAATGGGCATATTTGCAAAATGGAAAACATTATTTCCCTGTTTTAAATCTATTCTCAATTTTTATGGCTATTGTTATATTCATTAGCAACACAATCAATAAAATATCATTTTAACATAAATGTTTTACAATTGTTAAAGAAAGGCCATGTGGCAAAGTGTAGCAATGTTGCCCCACCCGTGTGTATTTCGGTGTTGGATGTTGCATGTTGTGTGTTAATGTTGGTGTATAGTCATTGTTACACAGGATATAATATGGGTTATGCGCATAAGTGTTTAAAATGTATATTGGTATTTAGGCACAAAGATTGCACAGCACTTCACGTGCAGGTAAAATGTAATAATATGTGAGCACGGGGAACTGCACTTTTATTAATTCATGTGCAGTTGTACTGAGACTCCAATTGAATGATTAATTAGCAGTTGAGTCTCGGTGCAGCTGCATAAAAGCAGCATGTTTTCACTCACTCGGGGTTGTGTGTTCGGTGAGTGGAGAACGGGATTGGAGACCGAGGTAATTGTAAAAGTAATACAAAAAATAGAAGCTACCGTGTTTGTCTATGTAGTCTGTTTTTGTTTGTCTCTTTGTTTTGGCTGCCAGTGCCATGTGCTGTGTTTTGTTTGTCTTTACAACCTTTTATTTTCTGTCTGTTCAATTATTAAACGCTGAGCGAGAACAATCGTTCAACTTCACCAAACTCCACCTCTCTGTTTATTCTGTGTTGGTTCCTGTTTCTGGTCTGACATCACCCAGTGCAGCCGTCTTTGAGTTCACAGTGAAAAAGCAGCTCTTTATTTGCTGACAAATAATAACACCTGGCTCTACACAGCGATGTGTATCGCTCAGGAAAACCACGGGGTTCAGTCCCAAAATAATAATACACTAAACAAGACAAATACAACATGGTCACAAGTCCAGAGTGAGTGCTCTTAATGAAAGTGGTGCTTTACTGGTTTATTCGTGTACAATGGTGAGGTGTAGTCCTGGTTTAATTGCTGGTGTTTTAGCTATAGCTCCCGGAGGCTAGCCTTCTACAATGACAAGCACAGACAGTTAGAAACAAACAAAACGCTTAACACTCATGATACGTTTATTACCGTCCATTTCCTTTCTCTGTCATTCTCATAACCACATCACAGGAACAGATTAGATCGTCACATCCCCAATTAGAAACTTATTCACGCCCCCAGTCATGTCTCCTCCAATCCATGAGTGACTCATCACGTACCACTTTAGGGAGATCACGTCGGGCATTGTGACTCCGCCCCCTTTCTGGTTGGCTGGCTTCTGACTGACCCTGGAATGAACTGCCAGACCAGCCAGTATGGGGCACACTGTTCCTGTTATACAGCGTGCTCACAGATTGGGAGGGAGATTGTTGAATAGGATTCATTCACTCTCTGTTGCAGATGGTTATCAATGAAAAAAGTGTGTAGCCCATCTGCTAAAGGGACATCTTTTGATGACTTTTTCTTCACTTCAGCAGTTTTACTCATTACACTACTTTTTGTTGCAGAACGGATTGCTTCTAACACAAAAACGCCTGCTTGGATTCTCTGACAAATGCTTTTGGATGTATTGCTGGCATAATTATTTAATCAGTCTCAAATTGCATGTGCAAACATCCATTTAAAAAAAAAAAAAAAAAAAAGATTTTTAAATAAATATTGCTGCTATTTTGGATATGATTAGATTGTGTGGTCTAAAATAGTCCCCCTTGCAATTTAGCTGATAAGATTTATTTGGCCACTTTTGTATCCACTAAAGCTGACCCATCAACACTCACCGGGTATTTAAATATATACAACATGTTGTTAGATCTGTTGCATTATATAATACAGTGCAGAATCTCCTTTTAAGATTGTGGCCAGTGCCGCCCACCAGTGGCACTGTATTGGTGGTCTCCTGTGACAGGGTGAAGGTATGTAAAAGGGGTGAAGTCTGGCCTCCTGGAAGATAGGGAGGCAAACAAGACCAATTTCTTAACCCTTATTGGGATGGAGCTGACAATGGGTCTAGAGTCGGGGTGCTGCGGCCATCTTGATAAGGGCAGCTACACGGGTGCTCTGGGTTTCTTCCTTAAGCAAGTAACCAATTTATTAATGAGTGGCTGAGTACAGATTGATGAGTACGGAGCCTGGAGTATATATAGGGAACTGTGGTAGCTGTAAGGTGGGTTTGAGTAGGGAAAACCAAGGAGTGAGAGATGTTTTCTCTTGTGAGCAGAATTGACAACACACCAGCTGAGAGATGGACAGTGGACAGTGATTGGCTCTTGTCTTTGGCAAACAGACAAAGTAATAATAATAATAATAATAAAGCAATGCATAATAGCAATATATATTATATATATAATATATACTATGAACGGATTGGCACCCTGTCACAGATAGATATTAAGTCTGTCTCTTTAAATTACAAAAAACAGTGGAAGTGTTTAATACAACGTTTAACCTTGTGCTGAAGTTTTGCAATAACAGAACTATCTTGCAAATAGACAAAAAACATGTATAAAATATCTGTCCAAACATGTAAAATTGTGACCATTATTGGGTGACTTCCACAGTGGAATGTAGAAAATTGACAGAACTGCATGCTTTTTTTGTTGGTCATGTCTCTTCTCCCCAAAACTGAACAATATACTTTGCAGTTATGTATGCTTCATCTTGGAGCAACTTGTTGCTACTTTACATGTCAAGTTTCAAGTCTATACCATATACCTGTCAGGTACCTTGCTGTGTGGCTTTTCTACAAGAGGAGTTTACCATTAATGTATCTTTACCACATTTTTTAATCATATTTTTTTTTACGTGTTCATTTTGACGTTCAGTCATAATGGGTGAAATGGTTTATTTTCCTGTTCCACATCACAATCTCGTAAGTCATGAAGGGGTTGCTTATTATATAAGTTTATTTTGTCCGCTCATTAAGTTACATTAAACTAATTAAAATATGGCTCAAGTGTATTATATAGAGAATGATTCCCAGGCACGATATAAGTAAAGGCCCAATTAATCTGGAGGAACATTACAGCACATTTCTAACCTTGATGCGAAGAACTAAATTGTTCAGTGCAGAACGTATTTTACTCAGCAAGGTACTTATACTATAGTTGGAAATTAAACAGAATAATTAACAGCCTGGCTACAGTGTGTAATTTAAAGGCATATTAACCAGAATTGTTTTGTTTTACTGTGTTTAACAATGTAATACATTTAGAGGATAAATATGTAATGAAGGGCTAAAATTGGCTACTTTGTACCCATTGTAATAACTTCTTAATTAAGATATGCCCCTTTAAGACAGAAGCATCCTCTTGAATTGCATGCACAGTTTACAGATCTGACCAGCAGAGGGATGGGGGTAGCAGTTGGTGCTTGGGGTAGCAATGAGGTTGCATGCATCATGAATATGTCTACAGACATGCCTTGTTACACATAGGAGTTGGCAGCAGCTTGCAAGTTCAGCTTTTTAATTGGATCCTCTTGTCCTTTATCTTTGCTAGGATCCTGGTGGTAAGAAAAGTTGGAAGTTGTGTAATGCGAACACATGGCATCAAATAAACACTAGCACATCTACCCAGTGTCGTACGAGTAAGTCAATAGTGTATAATGGATTGTGTGAGTGTAGGCAATATGATGTTGATTGCAGGGTCATGTAGGGATTGTGGAAATGTTTTCCTCCCCCTCCCCCTCTTAAGTGGATTTCTGTTCTGTGCCTATCACCTTTACTACAGCGGGATACCATCTGGGCAAGTGCGAAGTATCACACCTTGGCCTGGAGTTGAGCTGCATATTCATTCCTGTTATCATAGAGCCCCACATCCATTTAATTAGAGAAAATGTAATTAATAATTTACTCCTAAAATACTGAACCCTCAGCACTCTGCAATCAGAATCATGCAAAACTAGATTTCCATGAGCGACATCCATGTAAAAATACAGTGGCTTGCGAAAGCATTGACCCCCCCCCCCTTGGCATTTTTCCTATTTTGTTGCCTTACAACCTGGAATTAAAATGGATTTTTTGGGGGTTTGTATCATTTGATTTACACAACATGCCTACCACTTTGAAGATGCAAAATATTTTTTATTTTGAAACAAACAAGAAATAAGACAAAAAAAAACAGAAAACTTGAGCGTGCATAAGTATTCACCCCCCCCAAAGTCAATACTTTGTAGAGCCACCTTTTGCAGCAATTACAGCTGCAAGTCTCTTGGGGTATGTATCTATAAGCTTGGCACATCTAGCCACTGGGATTTTTGCCCATTCTTCAGGGCAAAACTGCTCCACTCCTTCAAGTTGGATGGGTTCCGCTGGTGTACAGCAATCTTTGTCATACCACAGATTCGCAATTGGATTGAGGTCTGGGCTTTGACTAGGCCATTCCAAGACATTTAAATGTTTCCCCTTAAACCACTCGAGTGTTGCTTTAGCAGTATGCTTAGGGTCATTGTCCTGCTGGAAGGTGAACCTCCGTCCCAGTCTCAAATCTCTGGAAGACTAAAACAGGTTTCCCTCAAGAATTTCCCTGTATTTAGCGCCATCCATCATTCCTTCAATTCTGACCAGTTTCCCAGTCCCTGCCGATGAAAAACATCCCCACAGCATGATGCTGCCACCACCATGCTTCACTGTGGGGATGGTGTTCTTGGGGTGATGAGAGGTGTTGGGTTTGCGCCAGACATAGCGTTTTCCTTGATGGCCAAAAAGCTCAATTTTAGTCTCATCTGACCAGAGTACCTTCTTCCATATGTTTGGGGAGTCTCCCACATGCCTTTTGGCAAACACCAAACGTGTTTGCTTATTTTTTTTCTTTAAGCAATGGCTTTTTTTCTGGCCACTCTTCCATAAAGCCCAGCTCTGTGGAGTGTACGGCTTAAAGTGGTCCTATGGACAGATACTCCAGTCTCCGCTGTGGAGCTTTGCAGCTCCTTCAGGGTTGTCTTTGGTCTCTTTGTTGCCTCTTTGATTAATGCCCTCCTTGCCTGGTCCGTGAGTTTTGGTGGGCGGCCCTCTTGCCAGGTTTGTTGTGGTGCCATATTCTTTCCATTTTTTAATAATGGCTTTAATGGTGCTCCGTGGGATGTTCAAAGTTTCTGATATTTTTTTATAACCCAACCCTGATCTGTACTTCTCCAAAACTTTGTCCCTGACCTGTTTGGAGAGCTCCTTGGTCTTCATGGTGCCGCTTGCTTGGTGGTGCCCCTTGCTTGGTGGTGTTGCAGACTCTGGGGCCTTTCAGAACAGGTGTATATATACTGAGATCATGTGACAGATCATGTGACACTTAGATTGCACACAGGTGGACTTTATTTATCTAATTATGTGACTTCTGAAGGTTATTGGTTGCACCAGATCTTATTTAGAAGCTTAATAGCAAAGGGGGTGAATACATATGCACGCACCACTTTTCTGTTATTTATTTTTTAGAATTTTTTTAAACAAGTTATTTTTTTCATTTCACTTCACCAATTTGGACTATTTTGTGTATGTCCATTACAAGAAATCCAAATAAAAATCCATTTTAATTCCAGGTTGTAAGGCAACAAAATAGGAAAAATTCCAAGGGGGGGTCAATACTTTTGCAACCCACTGTAGAAATGTGACATAATTAATTAATTATCAATAACGGCAGAGGATACCAAAACTCGCCATTCTTAGACTGCTCAGAACGTCACACTGGCAATAGGAATTAGCTGGGGTCAAAGGTGATAAGTGCTCTACATTTTACTTCACTCTGTGCTTTTAAAGAGATACTATAACAATCACCAGTCTATACCAATAATAATGTATAATATAGATTAGCCTAAAAAGAAAGCTATACATGAGAAAAAAGGAAACGATTATATTTTATTATTCTCTTGGGAGACTGGTTTGCATAAAACATTTTGAAGCTCTAGAACAGTGTGCTGTGGTCTGGAGATAATGTTCACCTCTACTGCATTTCATTAAAAAAAAAAAAAAAAAGGTATTAGGAGCAGTGAAACAGTCTCTAGTCTGTGTGTATGCATGTGTGCGACTTCAACCTGCTGTAGAAGTGAGGATATTTTATGTGTACACCAACACAGTGATTGGTTAGTCATCTAAAGCAATCTACTACACTGTAAAGGAGAAATGTGCTTCCGTTTCAATTCGATGACCACCAACAACATTACGTATGTGATATGCCTGCCTATTGGTAGATATTTTCTGAGCTCTCTATACCAGAGCTGCCGATAGGCCCCTTCCTGGGATGACGCCCTCGATCCCGCCTACCGAGGGATTAAAACTGTTATACTGGGAAGCCATTTCTCTTTTTGCCTCTCAAGACGGTAAGGTAAGGCCCTCTGTGTTGGTATCTAAGCGTATTGAGAAAAGAGCTTAGAGTCCACTGCAGTTCGCTTGCCTTTGTCACAGAATCAGTGACTCCTGGTTTAGCATTTTTTCTTCCTTTCACCTATGTGCGGTTGCGTTGCAGGGTGCTGCTTTCTTATCTGTGGTACGTGAGTCGCCTGCCTGTGCAGTACTGATATAAAGGAGTGAGCATTGTCGTCTTTTACAGCCTTATATAGATATATATATATATATATATATATATAAATATATATATATATATATATATATATAATATATATTTGTTGACAAATACCAATACAAACAAACTTGGATTTATGGGACGACTGGAATACCCTTGCTGACACATCCCGCTTGCCTGGGTCGTGCAAAAAAACCCAGCAGGCCTGGTATTTTTCCAGACCAGCTGTAGAGTAGACCTTGCTGACTGCCCTGGCCCACCCACCTCGGTAAAATCAACAATAGCAGTGTGCTCCCCTGTAATATTGTTGTTATTGTATTATTGTGTTGTACTCCGTCCACAGATTCGCCTGCCGTGGCTTTGGCCTGTGTGTCTCCTGGTATACGTGATGTTCTGACCAGATGTGTGACTACATTCATTTAGGGTGAGCACCGCTGCTTCAGCTGCCCCTGGTTTTTCAGTACCTCGGTGCACGCTCAGCCCTTAGTAATTCGTGCACGCAATGCCCAGTGCACTCGGTATTCGGTGCACACGATGCTCTCAGTACGTACGATACCTTGGTGCACATGGTGCCTGGTGCACTCAAAGTTTGGTGCACACGGTGCACTTGGTGCTTAGTGCACTCGTTGTACACAGCGCAGCGGGGCTTGCATTACCTCGGTGTACTTGGTGTGCACTGTGCTCGGTGCTTAGCACCTCGATGCATATGGCACTCGGTGCACACTGTGAGCGGTGCACTCTGTGCACAAGGTGCTTGATGCACCCGGTGTGCACAGTGCTCGATGCATATCGCCTCGTGAACAGGGTGTTCGATGCTCACAGTTTTTAGTGCACTCGGTGCACTTCATACTCTGTGCACGTGGCACTAGGTCCACTCGGTGAGCACAGTGCTCAGAGCTCAGTGCACTCAGTGGCGCGTACCGTCACAAGTATGGTCCCAGTGCCCAAGGAAGTACCTCCACTTTGCCTTTCAGGGAAGCGTTTATGAGTTCTCCATGCTGCCATTCGGTATCTCCCTTGCTGCTCATACATTTTCAAAGTGGGTGAATGCTATCCTGGCCCCCTTGCGATATCAAGGGATCAGAATTCTCAACTGTCTTGCCGATATTGGTGCAGTGCACGATGTACTTGGGGCTCTGGCTGGACTCCAGTATGATGCGCACATACCTCTAGGACGACAGAGTAGCAGCTATTCAGGGTTGCCTCTCCCTGTTCCCTTGGTGCGGTTCCAAAAACTATTGGGTCTGATAGCCGCAGCCATATCAGCCCTCAAGCTTTTGTTTTATGCTTTGATTTGTTGATTAATTATCATGGTAAATAAATGCATAGACACAGTCCTGTTAACAAACCCAACATTTGTTCTGCAAAACTCTTCCTTGTCTGCACTAGAAGACAGTGATCATGCCCCAGAAAAAGTCAAATGTGCCATAAAAACACCATGCACTCTCACTATATAACCTTGGGATGCCATTTAGTGTTCACTTATCCAAGGTGTCATGTTAACCACGGGTGCACATGAGCCATGGCATTAACATGCATATAAGGATCAGAACTTGCACGTTTACAGTATTTACAAGTTTATTTTTAGTTAAATGTACTTATGAAAACAGTTGAAAGAACTGCAGTGAATGAATCAATTGCAGTATACAGTACTGTAGAAACATGATACAACTTGTATAGTTCGATTGAAATAAGAATTAATAAAATAACTAAAGCGTCATTTTTATGAAAACAATCCAACCACGAACAGCTAACTGTACTTTTAGGTATTGGCTTGTACTCTAATTTGACAACTTAAATAGCAAAAGATCTGGTTCAACTAATTTGGTAAGACTTGAACACCAGACGTGGTATATGTATGGAATAAGACATTTATAATCCAGGTAAAACAGGATTTGAAGGAAAATAAAGCATAAATCATGTTTAGGACAAAAAATTATAATTTTTTTTTTTTTTTTTATTTTTTTTTTTTTTTTATTAATATCCTTACGCCAATAAAGTAGCCCCATGTATAACTGAACTACACACTAAATTAAGCTGATTAATTTAATTAAAACATGTAAAAGAATGTACATCTTTAATTTTGATATTGTGCACATTGCCATAGAAAAAACCAGGGGGATGAGTGGAGACGGCACTGTGTTTTTTTTTTTGTTTTCTGTCGCTCATTTCAGACATATGTTTAAGCAGAACAGATGTGAGGAATAAAAATAAATTAAACGAGATTTCAGTAATTTGTTCAAGGTCTGTGTCAGAGGGGTGGATAATGTGCAGAGGAATCTTTTTGTGTTTTTCTTTAGCCCTTACAGACTGCTAAAAATACATTATTTGAAGGACAAAGTCGAGGTGAGTGAGTTTAAAGACAGTGATTCTTGTATTTTATTTTTTTTTGTATTTTTTTCTGTTTTGCTATCTTCCAGTTCATTTAATTGTTCTTCATCCAAATCGACATGTCTGCTTACTACTTTGGGATTTTTTGTAGGTAATTGGTCTCTCAGTTTCATAGTTACAGCCGTACTTTAACTGTAAGCAAGATGGCTACCAATACTTTAAATTCTGTGAGGCAGTGCAGTGATTTAGAATATGCGACAAGGCTCCAACTGTCCATATCCATCCAATCTATGGACAGCTGGAACCTTGCACGACCAATCACGTTGCTTGTTTCACGTTCCATTGTATTTGTTTAGTTTACAATTACCTGGCAATTGACGTGCTGTCACTGGTTATATGTGGATAGCGGCTGCTGAATTTGTTTTGAAGGATTTGTGACTTTTATTTTTTGTTGTTTTAGCAAAGTTATATTTATATTTTATACTTAGTCTTGTTGGTCTTAGAATAAGTAATAATATACATTATTTGACTAAAAACTGCATGTGTCTATATATGTAGGTAGTCATTCCATTGTACCAGTGTCCATCTACAGTCAAAAAAGCTCCTGACAAGGAATTGAGATTCATGGATCCCAGGAGACTGTTAAACCATGCTGAATGAGAGTATTCCATTTAGTGTGTCCTGGTGTACCAACTGATTTATGATCTCACAAAACATTGGCAGATGCATCTTTCAGCAATATCTTTGTTGTCTGTACACTGCATCAACAAGTATGTCAGTGACATTGTTAACTTAGTTCACTTCTGCGGCATTTAGGTATCACATACTGTACAAGAAAAATGCAGGTGTTTTGGCAACTGGTAATTTTAAATTTACTTGTGAAACTAAATATGTATAAACGTCTGTAAATTTTGACATTTTTAAACATGACATGAAGATATAAAAGTAGCATTTGAGCATCAAAGTTAATAACTTTTCTGGTTAATATTAAATAAAATACAGGTATATATTGCATGAATAAAATACTCTCTTTGAGATATGAATCATGTTATTTTTAGGTGAGAAGCAGCTATGAGAAAGTCAGCTTAGTTTTGCAGCTGTACAGTACATAGATGAACTATAAACTAAACTGATTCAATCAGACATGTCCTAGTGAATTATGTTGTAGCCAGTAATATAGCACCAGCTGTTTAAAGTGAACCAGTGTGCTCAAGGCTGCTTGAGCAATCAGATCTGTAATAATACAACATATTTAATGCACCTGCAATTGTGTAGAGTAGGAGTGAGCTATTCTTTAACTTTGTAGGACTGTGATTGATAGTTCACACCAGCATTAGTAACCCACCCCCCCCCCCCCCCCCCCCCCCCGCTCTATTTAGTGATAATGGCAGTTGATCAATAAGAAAAGTTGTATTTAGTTATGCCATATTTTAAATAATTAAAATGCCCCCTTTTTCACATTCATGCATCATTGTTGTACCACTGTAAGTAACTGAAAGTTTAACACCCATGTCAGTCACATACCAAATTCATTCATCCAGTCATATAATTGCTTGTTCAGTCATGCTGTGCATTATGCAAACATTCATAATCACTGGGAGTGTTACATAACTATAACTGTAATATGAGCTTCTCATGTATTTAAATTTTAGAAGAAAACATTAAGACCATGTAAAATAGATCAGCCATTTTTATGTTATTTTGTATGTTTAGACCAAAGCTATAAAACTATAGGTATATAACCTTAACAATATATAATATATATATATATATATATATATATATATATATATATATATATATATATATATATATATATATATATATATATATAACCTTATTGTAGTAAGAATCATGCATGACAAATGTGCAATCATTGCCTGTCCGTCATCTTCACACAAGGAGCGTCAATCTGTGCTGGATAGGTTTTTCGAGAAAGGACATGCAATTACTGTAGCATGTAAGTGTACATTATTTCCTTTTTCATTTCTGTACTGTTTGTTTTCTTTTAAACATGCCATAGTGGTAACAGTAGCAGGAAGTAGCAGCAACTTTTGATCTATGCTGGTCTGCTTCGCGATTTCACACTGCATTTTGATAAAGCAGGGTTGACCTGGGTGACAATACGATTATCAATGCCCTGGAAGCAGCTTGTTACAGATGCTTCCATCCAAGCGTCTCTGTATTGACCTGTCAGCCCAAATGTTGATTAGAGCAAATGTTTCTTGATCCCCGCTCAATATGTCTCATGGTGTGTCTCAATCAACAAAAATATAGATATAAACAGAAGAAACAAACATTCCTTGCGGAAGTGAAACCTTCGCACAGACGTGGCTGTTTGTTATTTAGCCCGCCGTCATGCATTCTGTCTCCCTCAGCCCTGGTCAAAGCCACATCCTGAGGTAGGTTGCTGGGACCCGGATTAACCCGGGTACGACCCAGGTACATGGTTTCACAATATGCAAGGTTGTGACCAAGTAGCCAGAACCTGGGTCCGGACCCGGGTAGGAGTGCCAGTGTGAAAGAAGCTCAAGATTCAACTGATGCTGACAGCTGGGTAGGTACACATTTGTCTGAATCGTAGATTAATGAAACAGAAAGTGAATACAATGACATGTAACTCTTAATTTATACCCTTGTCATCGTAAAGATCTGTTTAACCATATTTAATAGCCATTCATAACCATGTGTGAAATTAAAACGGAAAAGCCTGATATTATCTGCAATAAATTAACCCACAGTGAACGCTTACGGTATTACAATGATTTATAGTTGACACTTCATTTTAAAATCTTTTTATCGTTTAATAATCAAATGCGAAATTGTAAATACTCATTTCACCGAGCTGCAAATGAGACTAGAGGTCAAAAAACTTAATTTGCTTCTTGCTCAAAACAAATTTAAAAGAGGTTAGAACTGCAAGCAGTCAATCAAACCTGAAGCTATTGGAAGCTTGTGGAAACTGTAGCTATGAACGATGGTGTAAAGCAAATGATCTTGTTTTTGTGCATTGGGTGTCTCTGTAACTTATTCGATGTGTTAACAAAACAGTATTTGTTTTGATCGTACATGATGTAGATTTCCTATTACTATTAATGGTATTTGCGGCATTAACCTTAAGCTCAACCTTTAGCTGCTGTGATTAAACTGCATGAATACAGTAACAGCAACAACACAAATTACATGTCACTTGTCAGCCAAAACCACAGTTTTTAAGATCAGTTACAATGTTTTAAAGGGGATTTAAGAAGCAGCATCTGGTACATACTGCATTTTGACAGGTAAGTTGTTATGTAAGCATAATGGTACATTTAGGTCATATCTAGACACACTATACTGTAAAGCAGTGGTACTCAACTCTGGATCCAATTCAGTCCAGGTTTTTACCCCAAGCAGGTTCTAATGCAGTTAATTAAAGCTGCTAAGAGGCAATTAACTAATTTAAGACCAGGTTGGAATAAAGACCAGGACTGGAATAGATCTCGAGGGTCAGAGTTGATTACCCCTGCTGTGAAGTATAAGAAAATGAAAACTGCCCACATCCCAGGCTGTCAACCAAGCCCTTCTCTCTTTTTTTTTTTTTTTTTTTTTTTATATAAAGTGGGAACACTCACTCACTAGGCTGTTTAACAGATTTTACCTTACTCAAGTAGTACACATTGAAAATGTGTTACATACTGAGGAAACTTTTAATACTTCATTCACTTGGTACAAGTCTACACATGTCCTTATGTCTGTAGGCTTATTTTATTCCAATGGGCGTTATGTTTTTTTCATAAAGACATAAATATGTACACATTATAACCCAGGGTACAGATGCATAAATACAGATTATGCTAGTCTAACCAGTCTAATACAGGTTAGACTGAATCATCCCAATTTTAATTAACTCAGTAGCTTAAAAAAAATACAGTAATACAAGTCACTAATATTGTGTAACAATTAGTTAAAAAGCAGATAATTATAATGATAGAATATGTTAGAATGAGATTGAGAAAATAAATGGACACTTATCCAAAAATAATCCTGTTTTTCTGCCGACAGCAGTTTAATTATGTACTGTTGTTACTCGTGGTTATTATTCTATACTGACATCTGTCTTTCTCCTGTACATCTCAAAATCTTCTGTCAGTTTACATTGGTAATTGAATCCTTCGAGTGTAACATTCAAAGTCAGCTTGCCTCTGACGAAAAAAAAGAGATCAATAATAATTGTAGGATGTAAAAAAAGCTGTCTCTTCAGTTTAGCATGGCAATTGAACATGAATGATCAGTGTCTGTGGTTTGTGCATTAAATACCTTTGGTCATTAGAGTGGGATGTGGAGGGGCAAATGGACTATATATTTTGAGGAAAGCTAATGGGCCTTGAAATTAATTTTAAAAAAATTAATTGGGGGTGTGTGAAGAACACAGTTTTGGAACACAACTGATATACCTCAACATTAGGTTAAGTTAAGTGACAAATATCAACACAAACAGTATGGATGTGTGAGCCAACTGTTTTATTATCAATATTAAATAAAGAAGACATCCAAAATGGAACCAAAGTTTTGCACAGCCTGTAGTTTATATAGCATCCCAGAGGAACTGTCTATCCACATCTGTAAAGTTATCAAAACTACAGTATGGCTAAAAAAAAAAGTAACTGGAGACAAATTCAAAATGTATGTTTTATTAAGAAACCCCTTACACACAATATGGGTATTGCTTTGGTTTGATTGAGAATATTTGTTCTTTAAAATATTTGTAAACATATCTAAACATTTTACCAACTAAATACAGGCCTACTCTGTTCTGCCTTGTAATAGATTAAGGTAGGCCTCCAATCGCTTTAAATAGGTTTTGGTAACTGTAGTATATTCTTATTGATACCTTATTTATAGCAATTGTAAACTATCATGCCATAAATAAGCTAGGTAATGAAAAAAATACTGTTTTTTGATGACATATTCTCTATTTAACTGATAATGTAATTAATAATTATCATAAACATGTGACAGATTATCTGGGTTAAACTGGTCCTTCTAACTGAATATGTTTGTGATTGTTGCTGAAGGATTAGTTCTTTTCCTCCTCTGCCTGCATGCATTTTATCTTTCGGCTCAGATTAAAGCCCCTTCATGGTACAATGTGTTTTATTAGCATGGTTTTCATTACATGGTTGGTGGTTATCATTAGGCTTGCTACTATTTGATTTTTATTTTTTGCCAAATCGACGATTAATATCAACGTTTATTTTAGAAAGAATTTACTGGGTTTTTTGTCGGTCTTTATTGTTCAATTCAATCAGAGAATGTGTGAAATTGACCTTTATGCCATAAAAAATAGATATTTTATGCCATTGAGAAATGCCTTGGTTATCGAAACCCGTTTATCACATTCAACATGTAACAAAACCATGGTTACCAATATTCAGAGCTATACCTTGTAAAGATAAAGATCCTACACAAATTACAAAATTGTCTCAAATAAACCGTAGAAAACAAAGCATACAAAAGTGTATTACACAGACTTTTATAGCATAAATTTACGAATAAAAACAATATGCGCAGAACAAAACATTAGATAGTTGAACAGAACTAACTTGCATTTATTATTCTAACTTGCATTATTATTAGTCTGAGCTCCACCCCTCTCCTGCTTCAGCACAGATGAACTCAAAGTCACTGGAAGACAATTCAGACGGGCCTGCTTCATCCTGCCACGGAGACTTCAGCAGCCGGTCAGGGTATTGTTTCCTCTTGCCTCCATTTTCAAATCAAACTAGTAACTGTCACTTTATACCTATAGCAATAGCTTACCTACAATGTAACCCGCTAATTTCAAAGTAGGCGTTTTGAATGACAGACGCTATAGCTGGCAATGAAAGTATACAGTCGGAGCGGGTCTTGATGACTGACAGTCATTTAAACGAATTGGAGCATTCTAGCACTGCTTCAGTTAACGAGATCTGTCAGAACAGGATGAAATGACGGACAGTGAAACTACAGTAGCCTACTAAGCGACCACTGAGATGACTGACAGCTACCCCTATCCATTCACAGCAGAATGGAGACTGGACAGACAGAAGGTATAAAAATATAAAAATATAAAAACTACACAAACTAGAGATGATTTCTAAATTACTATTTTTGGTAAGAAAATTTAAAAAAAGTTTAATCAAGCCATTTCATGCTGAGACTTCAGCCATAAGGACTCCCAGCTCCTTCTCAGAAAACTTTTCTCTGCACCAAAAGGACTATGCCGCCCTTGCATCACGCAGCTTGCATCACTCCTGTGAACGGTGGAGGATGAAAGCACTCCAGTTCCATGGACTGATTCATATGGAAGGCTGAAACCACCTTGAGGAGAAAAGCAGAAAAGCTACCATCATCCCAAATACGTATACAGGAGCTATGCACAGACATCGCCTGCAGCTCACTAACCTGCTTTGCAGAGGTGATAGCTAAGAGGAAGGCTGTCTTCATGGACAGGTGCTTCAACTTGATTGAGAACATAGGCTCGAACAGGGCCTGTGTGAGAGCCTCCAGTACAATCTCAAGGCTCCATTCGGGGAGAGTGGCCCTCCTAGGAGGGTGCATTCGCCAAGCGTCTCAGAGAAACCAGGTAGCATGGCAAGCAGAAATAGCCACTAGGTAAACCTTCAAGCAAGATGACAGGCATGGGCCAGGAGATCGGATCATGACCATTAGTACGGCACCAATCTTGAATACATTTCCACTTATAGGCATACAGTGACCTAGTAATGCATACAGTGTAGGCATACAGTGATCCTGCACTGCAGGTTCGGGCAGACAGGGTCCTTGGGCATACCTCCCACCGGTTGAACCTTAACCAAGGCTACAATGGTGTCCACAGGGGGAAACCTGGCCAGGCCCAGCTTCTCTGCCCCCTCCATCGAGACCAGAGGAGAACCATGCCTCAATTGCGCCAGCGCTGTAGCTCGGTGGTTCCAAGAGGAACGCATCTCCTCCATAAAATCGGGGAAAACTGGGAAGGGTTGAGCTCAGGGAGCCACATCATGCGGTCGAAAGATGGAACGGCCTAGCTCTGCTTGTGCTGTCCAGGGGATCTGCAGGTACGCCACAGCATTCCCCATAAGCGCGGGCACGGATTTTGCCAGTGGCGGAGTGCTAGTAACCGAGGCAGCCTCAGAACTAGGGGTCGTATCAGCCTGGAATTCAGGCTTCAGGGAAAGCGGACAAACCCCCACGAGGCGGCGATAGAAAGCACTCCCACGTCCGAACAGAGCGCCCGGTCGATCCACTCACCCTGCACTCTCACGGAGGAGTCAGGGGGCGGTACAGAGATTGCAACCAGCTCAGGGGGTGGGGGGGGGGCCGCCACACGGGGGTCCACGGGCAAAAGCTCCATGATCCAACTGATCTGGGCTTTCATGTCCATTATGTCCCGCGCTTCCCGGTACTTCTACACCTGTCTAGCCGGAGGTGACGGGGAGCAGCTGCGGGTAGATATGGACGCCTGAGCACAGACGATCTCCCCGGAGGGGCTCTGTGACGGCGTCAGGAGGCGTGACTGGGAGGGGCCCACTGCAGGGGATGAAGAACGCCCCCGTGCGACTCTCCAGGCGGCTCCTGAGCATGCGGGACTGAAAAGCCGCGCAGGTGTCACAGACGCCTTTCAGGGCTAAGGCAGCGTGATCGGAGCCAAGGCATCGCATGCGCATGCTGTTCCTGTCCTGCTGTGGGATATTGGTCCCACATGCCTCGCAGGCATGGAAGCCAGCCCCACCCATCATAGCGCGTGCACCAAGCATCAAGTGTACCGTGCAGCACCGGTATAATATGCACCGCTTGTACCGAACACTGCATGTACCGAGTACTGTGTGCACAGGTGCACTGAGTACCATGCAGCACCGGCGCGCTAGCCTGTATCGGTACAGCGAGACAATGGGAACCATGCACACCGTGGTACCGAGTCTTACGCATCGTGGTATTAAAAAACACTGGGGCAGCTAGGCACGGTGCCTACCCTGACCGCGTGGTTAGACGCCTGAGCAGTGCATAGCATACAACATGGGGACAGGGCCGAAACTGCGGCGGGCGATTGACTTGCACACACAGTAATAAAAAACAGATTTTAAATACAAAAATGTTACATTTTACAGGACAGATGGGGGAGAGCACACTGTAGATTGAGCTACCTACACCAGAGGTGAAGGCCCGCGCAGCCCGCTTATGTCTCAACCCAAGGATTATATGGCTGGCCCGGCTGAAGCAGCCGCAGAGCGGCTAGTGCTCTGCGTGAGCACAGGGACGCGTAGTTGCAATCAACATAAGGCCCAACCTGCGGCCCGTAGGCAGCTGGTGGGCTAGCTCAACAACAGGGACGAGGCAAGCCTGGCCCCGTGGAGTAACAGTGCTCTCCGAAGCAAGAAAGGGTGAAAAACACACACAATTCTTAACAACTAGCAGTAGCTTACACAGAACTTTTTAGGAGTAAAGAGGGCTAAATGCAACACAGAGAGGTCTTACCGTACCAATTGTGAGAAGCGAAAGAGAATGACTCTCCCCTGCGTGACAGTTAAGTACCCTCGGGAGGCAGGACCGAGGGGATCACCCAAGGGAGAGGGCCTATCGGCAGCTTTGATATAAAGAGCTCAGTGACACCTACCAATAGGCAGGAGTGTATCCTATAACAATGTTTTGGATGGCCTTCTTCTAATTGAAAGGGAACCGCATTTAGCCTATGTGTGTACCGTAGCTTAGTTAACATTTGTCAGCAACTTTTGCTGATCTATAAAAAACAACAGTAAAAAAATGGAATACCATGATAAATGCTCGTATTGTAAAAAGTAAGTATAAATTTACAGTGTACATCATGCAAACGTACCACAGTGGCCTTTTTGGGAGGGATGTGAGTATGTTTCTTAACTGTTTTAAGGTCCTTGGTTTTCCTAAATCTTCATTGAAGACTAAGCATTGCTTCCCCCTACCACTTCCCCAATGGCTCGCATATCATTTTTCATCATTCATACATTAGAGAACTTAATATTTGAGATTTTAAACAACTCATGTGGCTTTTGATCCCACTTAGAAGGGAGCATGTTACAGTATACTGGGTATGGCACAACTGATGTATTTTGGACCTCTACAGAGCCTTTGATTAGGTCAAATGAAAGACTTTTTCATTCCAAGCTCCTGGATTTATGGGGGTCTGGCAATTTCGACAGTAGTTTATTATATCTGTGGCAATTTAATAACAAATAGTATGCTGTATACTCCAAAATAATAAAAATATTATAGAAATGTGTCCTCCTGAAGTAGATAGACATGATTAATGATTATTTATTTAACAATATTATACAACAGAACTCCAGTGTGATTCATCGTCATCTACACAAAAATGCACCATCATCAGTATTGGCAGCAGAAATAATGCAGGGTAGCAAAAACAAGGTGAAGCGAAAAGCTACATTAAATCTTACAGCATGCATTTGCAGTGGTAAACAAATTGCCTTATTGAAAATACATTTTTAATTTCACTTAATTTACTTTGCATAAAAGTAATAGATACTATGCATTACAGGACAAATATTTACTGCAGTAGTGAGACTATATTAAAGTAATTTATTATAATCCACTCCCATCTAAACGTATTCAATCTAAGTTGTTTGTTAAGCTTTTGGCTCTCCTTACTTTAAAGGGAAAAGTCTATTATCAAAGCTGTAAATTAATTGACACTGGAGGTTATAAATCAGTATAACTATCTTGGGGTTTGGCTCCTCTGATGTTTTTGGTTCATTGTATTTATACAAATGCTGTACTGAAACTTTAACTATCAGACAAGACTGATAGCAGCTTAGAAAGTCGTCACTCTCTCTTCACAGTCACTGTGTATGTGACGCTACACCAGGGCTGTAGCCAGCCATGAAAAATCACTGAGGCACTTTACTAACTTAAGCCCCCAAACCCCTATATAAAATGAAATAATAATCACAACATTTGTTCTCTCAACTATTGCATAGAATTGATTAAATGTGCATAAACTGGATCCGCAAAACTGCAGTTTACAAGCTGCTTCCACTAGCGGTTTAGCAATGGAATATTAATAGCTGGGTTCACTGAACTGCGGGGTTACCAAGGTAATTTATTATTCCTTATTATTAGGCTGATATACAGTGTCTATAGAAAGTCTACACTCCCTTTCAAAATGTTCACCTTTTGTTGCCTTATAGCCTGGAATTAAAATGCATTAAAATATATATATATATATTTTTTTAATTTATCTACACATCCTACCCCACAACTTCCAAGTGAAAAAAATATTCTAGAGATTCTAGCAGTCCTAAATTAGCTTGTGTGTAACCAATCGCCTCCACCTTTGATAAATTCTAGTGATTCACATGATTTCAGGATAAATTCAGCAGTTCCTGTAGGTTCCCTCTGCAGTAGTGCATTTCAAAGCAAAGACTCAATCATGAGCACCAAGGCGCTTTCAAAAGAACTCTGGGACAAAGTTGTTGAAAGGCACAGATCAGGGGATGGGTATAAAAAAATATCAAAAGCCTTAAATATCCCTTGGAGCACGGATTAGATGATTACTAAGAAGTGGAAGGTGTATGGCCTAGAACAGACCATCCCTCCAAACTGGATGACAGAGCAAGAAGGAGACTGATCAAAGAGGCTAACAAGAGGCCAATGGCAACTTTGCAAGAGCTACAGGTTTGTATGGCCAGGACTGATCAAAGTGTGCGTGTGACAACAATATCCCAAGCACTCCACAAATCTGGCCTGTATGGTAGGGTGGCAAGAAAGAAGCCATTACTCAAGAATGCCCACCTTGAATCCCATTTGAAGTATGCAAAAAAACACTCGGGAGATTCTGCAGCCGTGTTGCAAAATGTTTTGTGGTCTGACGAAACTAAAATGGAACTTTTTGGCCTAAATGCAAAGCATTATGTTTGGCACTAACCCAACACAGTGCATTACCCAAAGATCACCATCCCTACTGTGAAACGGCCAGTCTGAGTCCCGACCTAAATCCAATCGAAAATTTGTGGCATGTCTTGAAGATTGCTGTCCATCAACGCTCCCCAAGGAACTTGACAGAGCTTGAACAGTTTTGTAAAGAAGAATGGTTAAATATTGCCAAATCTAGGTGTGCAAAGTTCTTGGAGACCTATCCCAACAGACTCACAGCTGTAATTGCTGCCAAAGGTGCTTCCATGAAGTAATAACTTGTATTTTTAATATAATTTTTTTTCTCATGAAAAACTTTTTTCTCCTTAAAAGTGTGGACTATGGTGTGCAGATAAGTTGAAACTCTGAGGCACTGACACAACAAAATGTGAAAAAAGTTTAAGGGGGTATAGACTTTCTATAGGCACTGTATACTTCTTTTTAATCAACATTATTACTTTGCCTCACCTTGTAAAAAAATCACGAATAATCCTTGGTTGTTTCAAAGCCATTCAAACACATTTCACTAACAGTTTTGAAACAGATTTTGAAGAGCACAGAGGCTATAGATATCAACGGGACTTTTAATGTATGCACACAACAAGGGTTGAAATGTGTTTTATTTTGCGGCAAAGCAACGTGTAAAAGAGCTTAAATAAATAATTACTAGTTCCATTTTAACTGGGGCCCATGCTGGCTATGGCCTTGATGAGTATTTTAAAATGTAAGTCTTACCTGAATTCATGTATATTTCATGTGTCCACTGACCACACTGACACAGATGTGTTTGTTCTCAAAGGATGACTGACATCTCATAACGGCAGGACATACTTCCTTGCACTTGAACCCAGCACCCGGCTGTAGCACATTTTCTTTATATATGCACGTTAACCATTTCAACAATTTCACAGATTTTTTTTTTTTTTTTTTTTAAAATAATAAATGAATTAGCATTTAATCAAAACATTTAACCAAACCCCAAGAGGTCTGTATATTGAACGTAGACGGACACCCTGAAAAACCTTAGTGCATTTATAATCCAGGTCAAAAAGTAGATTTTAAAAAAATAGCAGATATCATCTTTAGGGCAAATATTTTATTTTTTTTTTTTTTTTTTTTTTAATTAACTATCCTTATGCCAATAAAGGGAACAAAAAGTAGTTCCACTTATAACTTTGAACTACAGACTAAGTTAAACTGAGTAAATTAATTTAATTGAAACATGCAAAAGTAAGTACATTTTTATTTTTCTAATGTGTTGAATTGTACATTGCCATTGAAAAAGTCCACCAGGAGGTGGATTTGAGATGGCACTGAATAAAAAAAATAAATAAATAAATAAATAAATAACCTCTCTCAGTGCAAGATACTGTTGTTTCAGCAGAACAGAGGGATGGGAGGGAAAAAATAATAATTCAATGTCATCTCGGATTTCAATAATTTAAGGTCTTTATCGGAGAGGGGTCGATAATATGCAGATGTGTCTTGTGTTTCTGTAGCATTTACAAACAGCTAAAAATACATTGTTTGAAGTGACAAAGTCATGGTGAGTGTGTATATTGACAGATTCCCCAGTTTTGTTTTCAGTAAAACAGCTGTTTATTCCAGCTTGGAGACTAATGTAGCTTGAAATGTTATATTCAAGCTACATTAGTATGTTGTTAAGATGTACATTTTTGTGTTTTAGCTTGTTTCTGTTTTAGCCAGTCCAGAAAGACAGCAATTGCCCACTTTGTCATTTTTTCTATGTTTTTCTATCTTCCAGTTCATTTAGCTGTTCTTCATCTAAATCGGCAAGTCTATTTACTACTTTTGAGATGTTTTTGGGTGGTTCAGTGTCTTTAGAGGCATCTGTATTTTCAGGTAGTTGGTCACTCAGTTTTACAGCTGTAACTTTGTAACTGTAAACAAGATGGCTGCCAGTACTGTCAATTCTGTGAGTCAGCACAGTGATTTCTAATATGTGACCCGGGACAGCAAAATCAGTCGGAAGTCACATATGGAAATTTTACACAGCGGCCAGATTACTGAGTGAAGTCATGAATTATCAGTTTTGAGTTTTACACGTTTTTGTATACTTAACAGTCCAAACTATCGTTTTATCAAGTTTATTTTGTGAAATAATGTCTCTGTTATACTGTAAGTACACAGTTTGGTAACAACAGCGACCTATAGATTATCAAAATTAGCTGAAACAAAGACTAAAATCCGTACAATTCATGGAATCACAGCAACATCGTCCTTCCACGCATACACATCATCCGGGTATCTTTGGAAATCTGTAGTTTCCCTCTTTCCCACTATGTAGGTTATTAATAGACTGAAATCTTATTTAGCCAATGAAAATGGTTTTAAGAAGTGGTTGCAGTGGAAACAGTTCTGCTCATTGCTATGCGTGACGTCATTTGGCTTCTTGTAGTATCTACCGATTGGCTGAATGCCTCCACGCGCTTTGACTTCTGGGACAGCGGCATTGCTGTGATTGTGAATGCAGAGAACTTGTAATAGTAAACCCCGGCAATAAATAAATCACAGGCGAATCATGATGGAGAATCATGTCACTGACATTGTCATTGATAACAATACTAGAACCGAGTTGCAAAAAATACGTAATTACAGCTGTGTAAATAAGTCGTCTAAATACAGCTGCAAACTGAATGACGGGAAACCCTGTGTTAAGGTATTTTCTGACGAATATATACTTGGTAAGGTAGTCCAAGATATGTATTTCAGAATATGCAAATACCAAGTGAAATGTAAATAGTAAATGTAAATGTAAATAATTCAGCACTTTTAATTTAAAAGCACTTACATTTTTGTTTTTTTTAAAAAAAAAAGCTATGAATTGTAAAAAAAAAAAAAGAATTTTTCTATGTTTGAATAAATGAAAAATAAATATTTGTATCATATAATTTCTTTGTCATATTTTGTAGAAAGGTATGAGGAGTTATTGGTGAACAGTTGATGTATGTGTCAGAATTCTAACATAATGGTTGCTAAGGAAATAGCTGGAAAGTAGGTGTCTCATGTTTCAACTTAATTTTCTCAAAATGGCGTCTTCTGACTTTGCTGATTTCAAAATGTCATATCTCGGGCCCCGTTTGAGATATATCAATAAGTTTGGTATTATTTTAAAGCTTATTTTATGTCAAATCCATTGCCACAATAAAACAGTTTTTGAAATTTTTGACCAAGTGACCGATTTCGCTGTCCTGGGTCACATATGTGATAATGCTCGAGCTGTCCATATTCATCCAATATACGGACAGCTGGAGCCTTGCTCGACAAATAAATATTGCTTGTTTCAGGTTCCATTGCCAGTCCTGGATTATAAATAATGTTATAACTATATTCTACTTGTGAGAGCCTTGTACTGCCACTGCAGGATTCAGATTCAGGTATTTCTTCTTCTTATTATTATTAGACTTCCAAGCTCATGGCTGTTGTTGTTAAGATTATTATTATTATTTTTCTTTCCACCAACAAAACATTAAAAGTTGCACTAAATGAAAATCGTTGCACGAAAACTTTCATAGAGTTGTAGATGCCAATGGGAACTAATGTCTACAACTGAACGAATGTAATTGGTCACATGGTTTGGCAGCTATATTGGATTTTACAACAAATTGTGGATAATTTACAAACATCTTCTTGTCAGAAACCACTTATTGCAGAATTCTGAAACTTGGTTTACATGGTTAGGGATTATCCAAGGTGCACAGTGCTCAAAATTAAGCTGATTGGTTAAATCAATCAATCAATCCATCTTTATATAGTGCCTTTCATAGTGGAAGATTTACAAGATGCGTTAAATACAAGAAAATCCATAATACTTCGAACAGAGAAATGCATAAAACATGATATACAGTGGAAAGTACATAATACATGAAAGTAGCATAATACATGAAATAGTACAATAAATACAGTGGAAAGTGTAGAATACATGAAATAGTTCAATAAATACAGTGGAAAGTGCAGAATACATGATAGTAACAATACGTGAAATAGTAACAGCAGCTAATAACAGATATCAGGCTTAAGGAGTATAGAAAGCAAAAGAGAACAGGTGGGTTTTGAGAGTTCAAGCAACAGAGAGCAAGTGGGTTTTGAGAGCGGAATTTGGTTCAGTGGTATGGCAGTCCTGTTGGCTAACCTAACCACACAAATGTCTTCTCCAAAACTGCTAATCTGATCGAAGCAAAACTTGGCATACATGATCTAAGTATAGTTTTCTTTAAAGTTTGTCCAATTAAGTCCAAATTTCACCATTGCTGTAGTTGCATATATTGCACTCAAAATTAACACTGTTTAACAAAAACTTTTGAAACTTCACAGAGTAGTTGAGGGAATTAATGTATGCTCTATTTAAAAAATCCTTGATATTGAGTTTGACTTTTGACCTAAGACTGACTTAAGGTCAGAAGTAAAACTAGCTTATGAGAGTGTAGATAGGGTCATGGTTAGTATGGAACACAGATATGAACCCATATATGCTTTATTAAAAAACAACCTTGATCGTGACCTTTGACCTCTCCTTAAGGTCAAATATGTTGTTACTATTAATGTCAAGTTTGTAAAAAAATTTAAAAAGGAATAAATAAAAAGTGATGGAAGCCATAAAGTTGCTTGCAACTTCCAGTTATTATTACTATTATTATTATAGAATAATATGTAGTGGGGAAACAGTGTGCACGATACTTGTGGAATTATTTTGTCTGTTTATTTTGGCCACTGTGCCGTTTTTCTTGTATGGTGTTTTGTTTTTGTATAAACATTTTATTTTTATTAATAAATAAGCGCCTTTGCGACTCACCCCGTAGTACCTTGCCTGTGTGTCAACTTCATGGTCTGTGACATCACCACTCGAGCATTCTGTCACAATTATATATGTATGTGTATAATAAATCTACAGTATATGCAGTGAAAAAATGTTTAGCAAATAATATGTAGATAGTAAACAGTGCTTTGTTATAGAATATGTTATAGTTGTGTAATGCTATGTCTCAGTTTTTGTTTCCCTTGCTTTTTTTATTATATATTTTCTGGTGGCCAAATGAGTCAGGCTGCACTTGTGATTCTTGAACACAACTTAAACACTTTGTGTAAACACAGTTTAAGAAAGCTGGACCATATGAGTAGTTGCACAAGGCCAAATTGGAACACAGACAAAAGCATTTATATATACCTTTCTGTATTTTAATAGTGATGGGCTAAGTTTCATTTGGTAGGAAAATTTCTCACCCTAAAAGAAAACCACACAGGAACCCAAATTGCTTGAAAGGTACTACTAAAATAGAATGACATAAAGGTGAGACATATTTGTAGTGTTCCATGGAAACACTTGCCAAACATGTAGCATGTAAATGAGCCCCCACCCCAAAAAGTTATACCGACCACTGGTACTATGCAGACAGAAACGGGGCAAAGCATATCACCAAAATTGCCTTATTGTACAGGGCAAAGGGTTTGCTCCTGTTTGCTCCAAATTGCTTTCCTGGTTTGCCCCCTTATTAAAATAAAATCAAGCAGTAGAAGATCCTGCATTTTCTCCAAGGCAGTCCAATCATAAGTGAGCAGAGGCGGGACATAAACAGTTGAAGGTCTTGAGTAGATTTAACCAATGGGAGAGTCAAAGATCTGAACCTTGTTATCCAGGTGTCCAATCATGACTGAGCAGAGGCGGGACATACACCATGGAAGGCAGTCACCATTTCAGTTGAAGGTCTTGTGAGTTTAACCAATGGGAAAGTCAAAGACCTGGCCTGGAATGTATATCGAAGTCAACACAAAAACATAAGCATTTCCAAAGTCACTTGCTAGCTAACGTTACACTCAAAACCTCTGGACAAACCTGGATTGGTGTTTAAGTCAACTGGATGAGCAGAATCATAGGGATGTAATACATCACAACGAGCAAGTAAGATAAAATCATGAGGTTCTTAAACGCTTGATTGATTTTGTTGTTTACCTTGGCAAGCAAGACCTAGCATTCAGAGGGCACGATGAAGGCACCAATTTTTCAAATAGAGGTAATTATGTGGAAGTACTTTCTCTGATTTCTGACTACGACAGCATGTTAAGCAATCACATGTCAATAGCCATAGTATTCTCTGGAACCTCAAACAAGATTCAGAATGGCTTAATCTCTTTGGTGTCTTGTGTTCTGCTAGATGCAGAAGTACAGGAAGCCAAGTATGTAGCTGTAACAGTAGATTAAGACGATGGAAACACAGCTCAACTGTCTTGTGTTTTCAGGTAAGTGACTGACAGTGGCCCAAAAGAACGGTTGTTCTGTGAAAATGTGTTACATTTACTAAAATAATAATAATAATAATAAATAATAATAATAACAAATGCTTTTAAAAAAGACCAATTGGGCTTTTTTAAATTATTTTTATAGATTCTTTAGATTTTTTAATATTACTATGCAGGACAGCTGCTAAAAGATTGTTACCTTTATTAAAAATGTGCACGGATTAATCTACCGATTTAATTAACTAATGCCCATTAATTAACCCAGCGGTTTTCAACCTGGAGTACGCGTGCCCCTGGGGGTACTTCTAAAGGTCCTTCTAAGGGTCTGTGAAGCCCCAGGCCAGTACTCGGCTTTGTCTCGTGAGTCACAGTGCATCTGAGGTAACATTGCACACACTGTCATGCCTAAATTAGAATACCGATTGAAACAGTTGAATAGAATGACCGTCTATTCACATTCCTTTGTGTAATGAATAATGAAAAGACCATACTAAACTCTTAAAAGTGACTCCCACCAGTTCTTTCAAGGCCATTCTATTTTTTTTAATCACTCTTGTGCATTGGAAGAAGCATTGATGGTGATCTTCATTCATATTGCTTTTTTATATATGTTCAACCTGTCCATTGTATGAATGGGTTTCTCAATGATGTATTAATTAAATAAGACCATTTCCACAGAATGGATTATGAGGATTTGGAGGGAGCCGTGAAGGACGTTAAATACACATTCAATTCAGTATATAGCCGAGTAATTTCAATGGCAAGATATGTTTAAAAAACATTGTCACTCCTGCTATCATTTTGCAGACACTTGGTTTTGCCAGTAAAAACATGTACCGTGGCTGAAGGTTTTTTACAAATATTTTTTTCCCTTATTACTTCAGGCATGTACTGTATAATACAAAGCTCAGCCCATCTAACAGCCACAGTTGCACTCCAATAAAAGATTCAGATGCATGCAATTTAAAAGTAGTTCTAATGGCTGTTGTGGTTCTGGGGTTATAAAAAAAATCTAACCAATTGAAATATTTTTTTGCATAAAGTTCTATTTTTGATCAGCAGTAAAATGTATTAGCATTTGTCTGTTAAACAAAATGCTGTTGCACAGTTTTGGCAGAAAGGTCATTTGAGGGTCTGTTCAAAGTATTCAGCTGACAGGAGAGATTTGAGAATGCCTTGAAGTTTTGTCATTTAATCAATCTAGAGAGATGCAGTTCATTCATCAAGATCTACTTTTTACCTTGATCTATTTTTTACAAGAAAACCAAGGGTACATTTTGTTTTTTTAAATTTGGCTGTGCTGTGAAAAGTTGGTAGCCAGTACAGTATGTGCTATAAACATCTTATCATGGGAAAAAAAAAAAAAAAAAACACTCACCATTTTAATAAACAAGGATACCTGGAATTACCAGTAATATAAGTGACTGAATATTGGTGCCTGCTTATCGAGCATAGCATTTAAGGTATCTTTCCATATCGACCTCAGTATGGTGTGCTATTATATTCATACAATAACAGAAGTAGCTGAAATTTAAACAGGAACTACAGTACCATTAGATATTTTCTTTAATAATTACATATATGCAGAAAGGCACTGTAGCAAGACACCTTGCAGTTTTTCTTCAATGAGCATAGGGTCATTAAGGGTTTATCGAGCAGTTTACTCTCATGGACAGTTTTGAGTGTTCTAGTTTCAATAACTTAAATTTAAATAATGTTAATACCAGATTTATGCAAACATGTAAATTGAGACATACAAATGTTTGCTGTGTACTGGCGCACGTATGACCACCTTCACTATATCCCTGAAAGCGGTTATGCTAATGAAAAGTAAGAAAAGTCTGGCAGCACTGCTATTGAAAACAAAAAACAGCCCCTTACCCTTAAATCATAGTCTAATAAAATGACCTGGTTTTTCTCACAAGACTGATCAATCCATGTTTTTACCAGTTACTGAAAGCTGGTGTGGCAGAGCGAGAGCTCTGCCTGTAAGTACTGTGGTGTTTGTGTGTATGTTTTGGTGGTGGTTGGCGGGGATGGGGTTCATTCCTGTTTCTGCCAAAAACATGTGAGAATGTAGCTGCTTTTTAATTGAACAATTGGTGATAATTGGGTGCAGCCACATCCTATAAAAGAGAACTCAGGGTTTCGTTAGGAGAGACAACCTGTGAGCTGGAACCAGGTAGAAAGGCAGGGTGTGGGTGTGGGTGTGGGTGTGGGTGACCAGGAAACAGCTTAGCTGTCTGGCATACCTTACACCTGCAACAGTTTAGTTAGCACACTGGCAAGGAGGTTTTTGGTTTTGTTTTGGAGTTTAAATTAAACATACAGGCCTGCCCTGTTGAAAACCTACCTGTGCTTGTGTGGTGTACTGTTCCTTTTACACAAAAGACAAGTGAAGAAGGTCCTGCATTTTCATCGAATCTTCCAAGCACATTTTATTCCTCCCTTTACAGTCATCCTTTTAATATCAATATGTTAATATTAGCTTTAATTTTCAAAAAATAGTAATAGATAGCATTAGGTATCCCTTAGAGCAGGACTGTCAAACTCAGTTCCTGGTGGGCCGCGGTGTCTTTTGGCTTTTGTTCCACCCAAGCTCTTAATTACTTAATTGGTCTAATTATTTGATTAACTGGACACATTTAACACTTCTCTTCAGGCCTCAAAATGTTTCATAGGTAGTGTAACTTGAATCAAGTGCATTTTTAAAACCATCAACTGTAAAAGACATTGCAGAATACGAAATGTCAAATTCAACAAATAATTAGATCAATTATGTTAATTGAGAGCTTTAGTTGGAATGAAAACAAGAAAACCTTGCGGCCCTCGAGGACTGGAGTTTGACACCCCTGCCTTAGAGCAAAGCCATAGATCAGACTGGCTCCCAATTGTTTTTTGCTCTTTCCATCAACTTTAACTATGATCTACTGCCAGATCTTTGAATCCCTGGGGAATGCCATGTCCTCTTGTTACTGATGTGAGTAAATCAATCAAATTCCTTTAGCACTGATGTACTGTTTTCTACTAAAGAGTGACGTCTTAAGGTACAGAATCCAGTTTATATCTTCAAATACAACTGTTGACCTATTTTTAATTTGAATCCAATATGTCCATGTAACAAAGTGCCCTCCCCTGTGTGTATTTTTCTGTTATATATTGTGTGTGGTGTGTTAATGTTGGTGTATAGGCATTGGTACACGGGATATAAACGGGTGTGTTTAGAAATGTATAATTGTATTTAGGCACGACGATTGCACAACACTTCACGTGCAAGTAAAAAGTAATAATATGTGAGCACGGGGAACTGCACTTTATTAATTCATGTACAGTTGTACCAAGACTCCAATTGAATGATTGATTAGCAATCGAGTCTTGGTACAGCTGTATAAAAGCAACATGTTTTCACCCACTTGGGGTTGGGTGTTCGGTGAGTGGAGAATGGGAGAGAGAGGAGGAGAAATCGTTTACAACAATTGCTATTGCGTGCTGGTGGGACCAGCACGATACTTGTGTATTTAAAACTCACTGTGTTTGTCAGTGTGTCTGTCCGTGCACCGTTTTGTTAAGTATAGTCCGTTTTTGTTTGTCTCTTTTGTTTTGGCGTAGAGTGCCGTGTCCTGTTTCTGTTTGTTCAACCCTTTTTATTTTGCAATAAACCGGCGCAAGCAGGCGCCATCATTGTTTCATTTCATCCGTCCTGTCTATGTGTTTTTTCCTTTCCTGGTTCGGACGCCGCCCACTTCAGCCATCTTTGTGACAGTCCATTTTCTGAAAATGGTTGCACCACAACTAGTGATATTGCTGCTTTCAGAGAAGTGGCACTAAAAGCCACAATTTTATTGTATTTGATTTTCATATTATCTTCTTTTTTCTAGTTTCAGGAAATAAAAATGGTGCAATTTACACTTTGTAGTAAAAGTGTTGAAAAAATGTATATCTTGAGTCAAAAAATAATTCCACTCAATGACCATTTCCCCAATTCACCTCAAATTATAGGAATGTGTATTTGGCAGCAGTTTGGAGTTGTAAAACTGCCATTTCACTGTTCTAAGAGAAAGAGCTAATTGTTTCACCCTAATTTACAAACCAATTTGGAAAACTGATCCATTTCTGAGTGCCATCACTCTAGTGGCAAGCACTTTGTGCTGTGAATGCTAAATGTCAGTTCTGGATGCTTTCCAAATCCTCTTGATAAAAGCATTGCAGCCCTTGTTAAAACTGAGACAGTCAGCTGTTTTGTGGTAATTGGAATGAAAACACTATGTAACACAATTTTTGTTCTTGGGTAGTAAATGTTATTTCCTAATTGCTTATGCCTCAAGTACAGAAAATGGCTATTATTCCCCACAAACTTTGCTTTTGTGACCAGGACAGTGATATTTTGAAATGTACCTATTACCAATGAGAAAACGGGCGAATTTGTGTCTTTTCGTTCACAAAATCAGAAAAAAACAACATATGAATCCAAATTAACATGTATTTATACTAAAGTAATACAAAAATGACTACAAAAGATTTAGAAGCGAGTAGTTTTTCGAGATTTGCGATTATACTGTAAATCACTTTCACAAATCAGCCCCCAAATGTAGTCTCCCATCATGTTCTCGTTATACTGTCCTTGGTAGCGGTGTTCAAAGTCCAGTATATCCTGGTGGAAGCGCTCGCCTTGCTCCTCCGAGTACGCTCCCATGTTCTCCTTGAATTTATCAAGATGAGCATCAAGGATATGGACTTTGAGGGACATCCTACAGCCCATTGTGCCGTAGTTCTTCACCAGAGTCTCAACCAGCTCCACATAGTTTTCGGCCTTGTGATTGCCCAGGAAGCCCCGAACCACTGCAACAAAGCTGTTCCAAGCCGCTTTCTCCTTACTAGTGAGCTTCTTGGGGAATTCATGGCACTCCAGGAGCTTCTTTATCTGTGGTCCGACGAAGACACTGGCTTTGACCTTTGCCTCAGACAGCTTAGGGAAGAAGTCTTGAAGGTACTTGAAGGCTGCCGACTCCTTATCTAGAGCTCTGACAAATTGTTTCATAAGGCCCAATTTGATGTGCAGTGGTGGCATCAGCAGTGGCTCCCACTTGACGTTGTTCCTCCCCACAGAGAACTCGGTCCGCTGTGGCCAGTCCCGCCTGTGGTAGTGCGCCTTGGTGTCCCTGCTGTCCCAAAGGCAAAGATAGCAGGGAAACTTGGTAAAACCGCCTTGGAGACCCATCAGGAATGCCACCATTTTGAAGTCTCCTATGACCTCCCAGCCGTACTCATCACACTTCAAGGCGTCCAGCAAGGTCTTGATGCTGTTGTAATCCTCTTTGAGGTGCACCGAGTGAGCCAGGGGAAGAGACGGGTACTTGTTACCATTATGGAGCAGCACGGCTTTGAGGCTCCTGGATGAGCTGTCAATGAAGAGGCACCACTCATTCTGGTTACAGGCGATTCCGATTGCCTCGAACAGACTGGTCACATTGTGGCAGAAGCAGAGCCCATCTTGACGGGTGAAGAAGCTGGAAAAAGGTTGGTGACGCTTCCTCTGATCTGCAACTTGCACACTTTCATCCAACAAGTTCCACTGCTTGAGCCTAGACGTCAAAAGCTCGGCATTGGACTTGGTGAGACCAAGATCTCTAATCAAGTCGTTGAGGTCTTTTTGGTTGGGGTAGTATGGGTTTCTCTCCTCAGCTCCACCTCTGAAATTGTCATCTGGATCTACAACGTCTTCCTCGCTCTCTGACTTGCTGCTCTCTTCTAAAGACAGCTGCTCTCTCTCCGTAGGAGTGGGTATGGGGAGCTCATGGCAGTGTGGCACCGGGGTGATAGTTGAAGGAAGTTGCTTGAGTGGTCAGTGGGTTCCCGCCATTTCTTGGGATAGCGAACTTCATGGCTCTCTTTTCCCCTCTGTACCATCCTACAAAAATACATTTATTTCACCCATGACTAATGTGTAAGAGATTCTCACAACATTTTTCATATATATTTTTTCAATAACATTGAAAATTGTAAAACATTTTAAAATTAAAAACTTTTACAACATAAAATTCAGAGCAACAATTGTCCATCTTACCTTCCAGAGTTTTTTTGCAGTGCTCGCAGGTGAAATGAGGTGCCCAGGGTTTGTCTTGATCCCCGACAGGTATGCCGAAATATGCCTTGTAGGCCTCACACATCTTAGCAGATGCTTCCACGGAGTACTTTTTCGCTCTTGTCTTGATAAATTGGCCGCAGACATAGCAAAATCAGTCTGCCGGATGCTTGCAGCCTCTTGATGCCATGTCAGAAAAATGCAGATATGTATCCACTTAGGCAGCTGGAACTAAACTGAACTGGTGGGCTTAAGGCCCCTGTATTTATACTACTATTTATATTACTGGAAAGTTCTAGAAGTTACTCCAAGTTTACTCAGCACTGAATCTATCTGGAATGTTCTGGAAAATAGGTAAATTTCAAAATATCACTGTCCTAGTCACAAAAGCAAAGTTTGTGGGGAATAATAGCCATTTTCTATACTTTTGAGGCATAAGCAATTAGGAAATAACACTTACTACCCAGGAACCAAAAAAAAAAAAATTGTTACATGGTGAAATCATCCCAAAAATGTGTCCATGTGTCTTTTTAATTTTTAATTTTTTGTTTTAGCTTTTTAAAATCTAGACGTTGGTGTTTTTGTGAACAAAGCATCCCAGAGTACATGTCAGAGGAATTACAGCATTGTCATTGGTTTGTAAACATGTAATATGTATACATGAAAATATGAGTAGTGATTATACCATGGAAAAAGTGTTTCTGATGTACGTATCATCAATATCAAGGGCAGTGACACAGTTACCCAGCAAGGTTTATATAAACTTCCATATATGAGGTCAGTATTTCACATGGTCTTGGAGATTTTGACAGACAAAATTTACAGGCACATGATTAAATTTTTTATTAGACAAAAACATTTTACTTGAACCTGAGAACCGTAAAATGTGTTGTGTTGTGCTTTGAACATTAAGTTATCTTACATAACGCTGAAGGATTATCTGTTACACAAGCATAATTCACGCATGGACTGGTTACAAATTTATACTAGAGTACTTGAACTGAAGTTATAATTGGTTTACCTTGATTTTGTGTTATTTACATGTGCTAATCTGTACCTTTCACGACACTGTGCTTTTACCATGGTATACCACAGTAAACCTGTTTAAGGAGCAGGTTTTTATTTTTATACAAAAGATTGGTAAAGCAATACAGAGATGAGGGATACACAAGTTAACAAATGTTCATTTTTTGTTCATGGCTTGTTATATAGTGACTTATTTATAAACTACAGTAGTAACAAAGGGCATCTAAAACTGCTCAGCAAACATCAGCTGCCTACTCCGAGATTATAAACTCCAAATCGATCTCACCATTGAAATATGGTTGCATTTGTTTAAAGGCACTTCTAAAGATGTTACTAATGTTTAGCAAGGGAGACTGGGTTTATATTATTTTACCTTTTGTATTCTTTATTTTTTAATAGGTTGATATACATTATCTAATTAATAAAAAAATAACCTAATTTTTGTTAACATGTTTGTTAACTAGTTGTTAAAACTCAAAATAAATAACATTGTTTAAAGGTCTCTGTCCTGGAAACAGAATGAATTAGACAGGGTCCCTAAAGGGACTTGTGAATAAGAAGACAGTTAAAGATCAGAGCTACGAGATTGGAGCTTGGCTAGTAGAGACAGGATTAGGACAGAGCCTATGTAGAGGCAAAGCGCATGAGCTGCGAAAGTACAGGTGTTGCTGCGGGTCCCCTCTGGCTTCCCGTGAGAAACTCTGCTGTGTTGGCATTTTGGAGGCGCGGCCTTAACCCGAGGCAGGGGGAGTGAGCTTCACTTCCCCCCCTCCAGAGGGAGCCCTGTGCATTTGCTTTGCAGTATAGAAGGAAGTGGAGGAGTAGGGAGGAGGAAAAAACAAATGCAAGATGAAACATGGGTGTTGTGATATAGCTTTTATAGGAGAGTACATATTGACAGGTGAATTAGCCAAAGAGAGTTCCTCCTCACCCAGTCGTCCCAAACTGCATGCATTGACTTGGCCAAAGTGTTTGGGAAAGGCGGCATCAAAGCAGAATTGAGGTAAGGATAGGAATCATAGGGAAAGAGGCCCTCTCCTGTGCACCCCGAATTATGCCTTAAGGCTGACATTAAGGCTAAAGGGGGTATTATGCTAATCTGAGGAAGTTATTTTCAATCCTACATGTATGTATTATCAATGGAGTTCAGTGCAGTTTGCCATTGAATGTTATTCTGGCCAAGTTCCCAATAACTGTTGCAACTCAGACACAAAGCCAAACACCCGCCCAGTGCATTTATTGCAGTCAACACTGATGAGGCTGCGGAGGCAGTCCTTAGCATCAGAGTGCTTACAGGCTCATTAATGTATCTATCTAGTGCTTTCTACTTATTTGTGCCCCTAGACAATCATAAAACATAAATGTGCCATAAAATGTATTGCAGTCTGTGCAGTCATTTAGTTTTCATAAGCACAATATAAGCTGACTACACTGTAGCTATAATTCAACAGCCTGCAGTTAAGTCACATTTTTCTACACTGTAATCAAAAACAGAAGTTTTTCAAATAGATCACTGTTTAAATGCCTTCGAACCCTCGTTCAAGCTGTTTCCTACAACCACCTATTTCAGTGATGAGTCAGCTCTACTCACAACATTTCTAAAACACCATTGTTTGTTTTGTGATGGATGGCGCTTTTAAAAAGAATCACATTATTGCTAGTCCATTAAGATTTGAATTAGTATCTGATTGACTTGTAATTGTTCCAGGATATAATAGTGTAGCCTGAGCTCTGATTCGTGCCTGAGTCATGAATCGATTCGGCAGACATTTTCAATTTGTTGATTTATTAAAATAATAATTGGGAGATAACAAGAGAAATGTTTTAGGTTTCATTAATACAAAATTATGCTGCATCATTCCATACAGCAGCAGCACCATGTAGCCCAGCATCATGTTTTCATGTTGGCTAGAACAAAAATTCAAAAGCTACAATAAGCTGTTTTATGGTAACGGAACTTCAGCATCTCATACATTGGAATTGCACTTCTGTGCATCAAAACAACCTTCGGTCACATTTTATATGCAGAAAAAGAGTAATAAAATGTGCAAAATGGAATCAACATCTGTCTCATTTTGAGGACAGGTGACAAGTGAAAATCTTTCACCAGTCTCTGTACTTGCTTATTCAGACTGCCACTATTGCAATGTTAATGAAAACATTCAGCCTTCAGATGAGTCAGATGCACTGGTACTACTTTTACAGTCATTGCTCATTAATACAGAATATAATGATATACAGTCACGTATATATATAGAATATTATATGATATAATATGCTTGATATATATATATAATATATATATATATATATATATATATATATATATATATATAGTATGTATAATATATCGATATATATATATCTTAACTACAACCTGAAAAATAAACTACACTGCAATTTAGTAATTACAGTAATTTTAATTACACTGACAATTTTATCTTATTCCTCAGTCAGATTACTTTCACTTAAAGTGCTATGACACCATACTTTACATCAAGCTGAACTGTGGAGAAGTAGCCCATACAAATGCTTGTCTTGAGAATCTTTCTACACCTGCCTCAGTCTGCAGGGACTGTGAATCTACAATAGCATCTGTAAGTGTGAATCGTCTAGCCTGCAAAAGTGATATGTAAAGTCACTTTAAATGCACCTGCCAATATGTTTCTATCTGCCTGTTATTCAGTCCACTAATTTTCCCTATATTATGGTCGCCAAAGGTCTGAGTAAACTGGCCTTGATAATGCTGTGGGAAAAGTTTGTAGAAGTGGCAGAAACTGAAGAATTTTAGAGAATGAATAGAGTTTAAAATATGTTACTTTTGTTCCAGAGGTACTCTCATAATTGCACTCTAATCTGTGTCCTGACAAGCTAGAGCGACAACTGACAGCAAGGATATTACAAATCTGTACTGAAAGCCACCAGAGACAAACAGTGCAGCCAATACTGAGATCCAACAGTGCTGCCAATACTCAAATCCTGTCTGATGTGCCCCCTCCTCCATTTGCACACATGTAAACTCATTGAAACCTTCAGCAACAATAACAGATAATGTGGATTAAGGTTGGGTATCACTGTGGGTTGAGACTGTTTAGGAAGATCAGCCAACTGTCAGCGTTTTTACTCATAATGAAATGCTGTTTGCTGTTTTGAAATTGTTGAGAAAATGCACTGGTTTCTTTAAATATTACATTTCTCTTATAATCCCTTTTATGAGTGAGTGATTGATCCATGTTGACCAAAAGTGGTTTATTTCCCTTCCATTTTAATAGCTTGACAGTGAGTAATTGATTTGCTTTTTGCCAAGATGGATTCTTAGCTGTGAGGATAGAATTCTATGAGAAATATACAATTGAAACTGGACAGGGCTACTCTCAGAATTCAAATTCAACAACCATTATACACTTTACTGTGCTTTATTGGGATGCAGTTCTCCTTTAAGTGATTTATTTAAAAATAAAGAAGCATAATTTCAAGACATTGTACAGCAAACTTTATTCAATCAATATTTTCCATAATTTCTCCTTCTGTTAAAACATGCATGCATTCTTCTTTCTCTGGATGAAAAGTGAAAAATGTACTTACATGCCACTGGAAATTGTTTTTGTCTTTTATTCTATAAACCACATATCTTTGAAACAGGCAGTATATAAATATTTAATTTTATTAAACAAAATATGCATAATAAAGAAAAGCAAGAGGCATGTGCAATGTTATTGATGATATCTGGAAGTAATATTGAGTGACATCAATCAATAACAAAGCCCTGAGAACTGTAAAGTGCTTTAAGTAAGGTTTTCCTAGAGAGCAAATGAAATAGAATGAGCTTATTTCACCATACCATTTTCCAAAACAGTGGTATTACAAACATTTTCAGTCTCTTGGATGCTAGATGCATTTGTTTCATCGTGATCACTGGCTACACTGCTTGCAGAAGAAAGGCTAGTAATAAATGAGTGCATCTTTCGGGCATATAAGTCTCTTACATTAAAGTATGGAAGATCAGGTTCTGGATCCTTAATTTCTGAATTGCACTGGTCCATGTCCATTTCCTTCTGCCTCTGATAGTATTTGGAAAACTTGTTAAAAATAATGGTGATTGGCAGGGCGACTACTAATATCCCACAAATAATGCACACACTACCGATTAACTTTCCAAATAATGTTACTGGATATGTGTCACCATAACCCACTGTAGTCATGCTGATAGTTGCCCACCACCAACTAATAGGTATGTTTTTTAGTTCTGACTCATCTTCCTCTTTCTCCACAGCATAGACAAGTGCTGAAAAGATGGATATCCCAACAGACAAAAACAAAATCAATAATCCTACCTCATGATAACTATGTCGCAAGGTAGCACCGAGAGAGCGGAGTCCTACAGAATGTCTAGCAAGCTTGAGAATGCGGAATATCCTCATGAGGCGCAAGATCTGGACCACCTTCCCCACATTCTCCAAATTCTCACTCTCTTCATCCACAGTGTCAATGGCCAAGGTGGCATAAAATGGAATAATTGACACAAAGTCTATAATGTTCAAGGGGTTACCAAAGAATTTCCTTTGAGAAGGGGCCACAGTAAGCCTCACCATAAATTCTATGGAGAAGAAGATAATGCACACAATCTCCAACACTGCTAAAGCAGGGTCTTCAATTTCTTTATAATTGGCATCAAACTTTTGGAATTCAGGCATGCTATGAATACACATGGCAACAATAGATATGAGGACCACGCTCAGAGAGGCTATGGCAATAAGTTTTGCAGATATAGAATAGCCAGGGTTTTCAAGTCTGACCCATATACACTTTCTGATCTCTGCACACCAAAGACCTTCGAATTTCTCTAGTTCTGCATCCAGGACAGACAGCTCCTCAAAAGAAGAATCAAAACTCTGTTTTTCATCACTCTTTTGTCCCCAGTCTTTGCCTATTCCATCTTCTTTTAGCTCTTGGTATATACTGCTGCAACAGGAGCCAAGGGAAAGCTCGGTGATTCCCCAATACTCAATCTCTTGGCTGAATGAAAAAACACACAGCTCCTCCATTAGATGAAGTTTCCCAGTGTAGTAAAAGTTCAAAACATATCTGAACAAGCAAGGGTTTCTATCAAAGTAATATTCCTGGTCTGCAACATTGTAATCATCACACAGTCCCAAAATAGCCTCCTCTGATTGACAGTTCAGCAATTTACCCAGTCTGGTTTGTGGAAACCTCAGAAGAGTGCTTTGCTTTACTTTCTGCTTGAATCCTCCAACATTGAGATTAATAAGTTCCTCCTCTGTCCCACTTCTATGCAGGATCTGTCCATAAACCATGTTGATGCAGAGACTTGTCATCTTACAAGGCTCGATTCAGATTAAGGTTCCATCACCTATAAAGTTTGCATTAACATTTTAGAACAAAGTATTAATTACAGCAATTTCTTGCATCAGGCTGTTGCAACACAGTGCATTTTCCTTAAAGGGTTTTTATAGCAACATTTGTGAATCAGTCTGTATTGTATGTCAATATTGTATGCAATAGACACCATAATCTAAGAAATAAACATCTGAAAAACAAACCTGAACAAATTAGGCATTATTCTAGATGATTTCATTCGTATTGGTAAAAAGAATAGAACAACTCACTATGTGTTTAAATGGCTTGCCTAACCAGTTCAACTGAGCAGTATCCACCAAAAAAACAAACAAACAAAAAAACCGCTCTCTGCGAAGTACGGTACTATGTCAGTTGGTTTTACTTAAAACAAATCGAATAGGGAGGATGCAAACAAATTTGACAGTACCCCGAGAAAAAAAAAAAATGTTTTCGTTTCTGGCGTACTAACATTAAAACATACTTTTAGAGTTGCGAAAAGGCTTGTGACCACGGCAGACTTTTCAGTGTATAAACACTGTACGTCAACTGTGCTGTTTGTGAATTGTGTATAATTTTTGACGGGTGTTCTCATAGGATGGACGTGTACTCCGAACATGCCAAACAAGAAAGTAAACGTATATCATTATATTGCTTTATAAACAATGCAAACTGGAAAAAAAAAAAAAAAAAAAAAAAAACTAACGAAAATAAAATAAATAAAAAAATCGTATGAAATGTAATAAAACACATTGACCGTGATGTACGGCTGCAGTTTAATTTTGATGTTGTAATTTTTAATTTTTTTAAAACAATGTCATTAAACTCCCTAAACGAGAGCGGAACAAAAAGATAATCTTTAAAAGTGATAGCCACTTTGAAATGAAACCAGTGCAGTTTGTAAAGTACCGATGCAACAAAAGTAACATCAACAACAAAAACAGTCTCCTTTAAATATTAACATACCTGCATCATTCTGCCGTGCTTCCAGAAACAATCGGCGAATGCCGACAGTCCTTGCAAACTTCTTCAAATATGTCTTCAGTTACCCTTGGTGCACCGCCGTCGTTTTCTGTAACATTGAGTCAGCACGTCTTTGACTCCCAAGGTTCTGCTGCAGCAACAGCTGTACTGTACAGTGGTCGGTGCAGCTGCTCGGGGAGGCAGCCTAACACAGTATGCTTCAGCAGTCCTATTATTGGTTTAACTGCTTACCCTGTTTTGCTTGCTACTACTAGCTTTGGTGGTCCCATTGAATAGAAACGCATTTGCGTGAATAATTAAATGAATAAATACTTGTATTTACGTTATGTGAAATATGCTGTATTATTTTAATTCAGCTGTTCACAGATATATATATATATATTATATATATATATATTATATATATATATATATATATATATATATATATATATATATTGTATTCATGTACGTTTAAAATAAGTTTAAATTAAAGGTAATACAGATGTCTTCAAAATCATATAATATTATTATTATTCATACTACCACTACAATTGCCAGTTATTGTTAGCTCTCCCTTTTGCTTAGGGGGTGCTAAACCGATTTTTTTTCACCGGCTGCTAGTGGGCAGCTGGTATAGTCCCCCTGCCGGCACTAAATAGGACTACCGCAGTTCTGGCTGCATTTGCTCTACACTCCATATTTTCGGGCATCCACTCCTTGTTCGTGGCTCCACCAAGGCGAGAGACCTCCTGGTGGATGTGCTCCTGGCTCTTGCTAGACTGGCCATCTACAAGACCAGGGAGCGTAATATTGCTGGGAAGGGACAATCATTAACTGGACTAGAACCAAAAAAAAAAGAAAAGGTAACTAGTATCTCAAGCATATTCGGAATAATGTTCCTGTCTATTCATTTGAAAAAGCACTATGCATACCTAATATAGATGTGTAGCTCCCTCTAGAGCATTTCAACTGCAAACAAGGGAACATGTGATTTGAAAGGTTTGCATGCATGCCTGTCAGCTATGATAAACCTGCAGTATATTTATTGTTCTCAGTCGTTAACTGTATTCATTTAGAACAAATGTGTTACATGTGACACAGTTCTGAGTTTACACAGGGACAACGCAATTTTGTGTGGCTAAATACAGTATTGTCTGTGTGGCTAAATACAGTATTGTGAAGAAAAGCACATTTTAATAAGGATTAAAACTACATAGGCTATTTGAAGGATTTTTTTAGTCTGCGTTTAGTCCACTTGATGTGGATTAATGCTCTGTCCACGCTACGCCTTTAACCGTCTTCAAAGTGCTAAATACGGTTAACATCTACCCTACGCAGCGTTTAATACAATGCTAGCTCTGAGGAAGTCAGCACTCGGGTCACTTTTTTTAAGTAACAAAAACGCTTATTTAACCAGACATGAACTACTTTAAATGTGTACTAATGACTGTAGTATAGGATACGGACCTTAAGGTTAGGGTTTCGGTGTAGGGAGAGGCTAATGTTTTAACAATAATATGATAGCCAATCAAAGTGCAGTGACTGGAGAGATTCGTGTTACCTTTGAAAGGACAGCACTCGAGACCAGTTCAGGGGGGTAATCTCGAGTCCAGTTCTAAATTAGATCGCATCAGGTCGTGCGTTTTTGTGAGAACTGTGGACGCTAATACCAAACTACTTTTTTGGTGTATCCTTCAATATCCCAACATATTTTGTGAAATGTTTTGGCGCGTGGACGTTACAAATGCAGTAAGAACAGGTTCCTGAAGAAGTTGAGAACGACTATAGGACTACTGCTGTACCGTATGCAATTTCTGAGACTTGTTGTAAAATGGTGAATCATGGAGCGACGTGATCAGATGCCGAAATCAAGGCACATTGATATCTGAAGCGATGAAGCTGATCAAGAAAAACTTGAGTTCAAAACAAAACGCACACGTTGTGATCAAATGTACCTTGTTGTGTTTTAAGAAACAACGCCATATCGTCCATACTACTCGCTGTGTTTTCCGTGTCACGGATTCCATAATTGCAAAGTTGTAAGTAAACGGTGCTGCTAGGAACTGTAAGTAACCGAACTAACTTAATGGGGTTTGTACGCATTAAACTGATTCAATGTAAAACGGTACTTCAGTGTGAACGCTTTTAGTAGGATTCATTAAAACGTTTTTAAGGTGTTTTTTTCGGGATCGGTTATGGAGTGTGGGCAGAGCCATAGTGGTACACTACAATGCACCCATAATGTCCAAGCTAATATTATTATTATTATACCGTACATGTTGTACTCATCTTAATTATAAATGTCAATAGGGAAATACATATTGTATAATTGTCAGTTATGTATTTATTTTTGTTTGTTTTACATATTATAGGCTCACTATGAGTATGACCATACCCTTTTATACCCACCGGCGTCAACGTTACACTATGGCTAAAACTAGGCTATAAAGAGATATAACTTAATTTAACAACGTCTAATACACTAAATTGATTTAACAAGTTTCCTCGTGAAAGTGTCAATGGTATGTAGACTCTGTGGCTTGTTTTCACAAACCGTGGAGCAGGCCTACCATGGATTTGAACTTGTGCTACAGCAGCGGTCACTTAATGGGTATCGCCGATTACCATTGATTGACTTTATTAAGCAAAAAAGAAGAGAAAAAAAGCAACAATTCTTAGCTGTTAATTGTTTAGGTATTTTTCTCTGGGATGCTTCATTGGAACTGACTGCTGCATCGATGCGGATGCCTTTGATTAAAGTTTGGAGATGACGTGTTTTCTAAGATTTGGGCGAGATATTTACTCTTTGTTTACAACGGCTTTTATTCAGAACGTACTGTTTGATACTCACTTCTGTCTCTCTGTTTCAATGCCGGTTGTTAGTAATGTTTGCCACCAAAGTTTGGGCGCAAGTACCACTAAAGGTGTGTCCTTAACTGTACCAGGTAACTGTTTTTATTTTGTACTACGTTTTAAATAATAATAATAATAATAATAATAATAATAATAACAACATTGGTGTCTACATGGTTCGTGACCACAGAATGTCAGGGGAGTGTTATGATGATACTGCTGGATACGTCGTTTCTTGTCGGGAAACAATTCTGGATTGATCCTCTTAGTGATTACTGTAGGCTGAAACTGAATTTCACAACATTTTACACAGCTAAAATGTGGCTTTTATTTGAGGAAGAAAACGACCAACGCAATGTTTTAGAAAAATGGGCTGTTACCGACGTTCACGTTATATATATATATATATATATATATATATATATATATATATATATATAAGAAAACCCATTTGCCAATAGTGTAAAGGGTCTTTGGGTTACTTTACTGTTGGTCGGCACTCCTTGGCCTATTTTAAAAGTTGACTTAAGTACACTTGAATTATTGAGATGCACAATTTTATCTTTCAGGCAAACTGGGGCAGCCAGTTTCACTTTTTCCAAAACTGGCAGCACAATGTGGATATAGTTTAACTGTGGATTTCTGGGGAAATGCCAAATTCCTTGCTTCAGTCCTGAGCTGCTTTGCCCAAAACACAGTAGTATTGCTTTAATGTTTAAAATGACGCTACTGCATAGCATTGTTACTATGATGGCACATAACAAATAGCCTTTTTTGTTATTTTAAAGAATGATGAAACCTATAACGTTACAGTAAGGGTCAGCTTGTCTCCAAATAGTGATATGTCTTCAGCTTCTTCATACATGCAGACAATGATGTGCCCTCTTTTCTATGGGCAGTGAGGGAAATTGTATGTGAAATAAACTACGTAGAGGTAAGAACCCAAGACCTTAAGAACCTTTAAATGGCCAACTACACAATCTTGTTGGAGCAGTGACACATGGTCAATAGTAGGGAGTGAATTAAAACGAAGTTGGCTGTAAAACTGGCTTGGAACGGGTCATTTGGATTCATGAATCCTGTTTACATGATGCTTGAAATTGGAAATGCTAGAATACAACAGTACTATTGTATTCCTAAAGTTTCTAAGTTACACTGTACCATAAATCTGTTCTTGAAACTGTCATCTCAAATATTTAATATCTTTAGGTATCTGTTAGGAGAGGAGTGCCTCTAATTGAATCCAACTTTTGTGCAAGATCAACCTGAGGATTGATCCAACATATGCTGTGAGGTAAAAAAAATAAATTAAAATACAAATCAAACCATGATTTTGGAAATTGTTTATTTAGTTGTGGACTAATAACAATTTCACCCCCTGCAGGCAGCTGCTGCTGACAACGCAATCTGACAGATAGAGTTCTTTTCTGAGAGATGAAACACTATGACTGTTGCACAGGTCATATCAAACGCCTGTGGAATAAGCACTACACCTACCCGAATAATGCTTAGAGCGATATACAATACAACAGAAATGCAGCCTCAGGAGGTGAGTGATCAAAAGTTGCCGTTTACCATGCACTATAGGTTTGGGAAAAATGGCTGGTTTAACAGAATGGGATGTAAATACCCCTTCTCCCTCTGCTGTCCAACAAATCGAGACTATACCAGTGGCAGTCATAAGGTCGACTACCTTTTAGAAGGAGATGGATGGTCATGATGGTGGATACTGCAGTAGCATGTCCCATTTGTGAGTAAGAGCTTATTCATTATTTGCAGTATGTGAATAATTAACCACCTAAAATCCTGATACTTCTAAATATTTGCACTTGTATCTAAATAATCTTGCAACTTCAGATGACACCTCGTTCACAGAAGATATGATTACATGGAAAGTTCCATGAGCTCTTATTCCATGAGTTTCTGCAACACTCATTAAGGACCTGAATGTTCAAATAGGGATTGATGGCCAAAAGCTTAACCATGAAACAGTTGAGGAAAGTGAATATAAACTGGATGTTGGTCCTAGCCTAATCACCATTCAAATTAATGTGGGAGCTGATGGTGGCTATTACAAAATTTGTAAAAATTGAATCTCTTATTCCCCACCTCAATTTCAATTTGAATAACCAAGTTCTTGCTACTTTTTAGAGCCTTGTGTTGAGCAGCACGTATGGAACTACTTATTGTATTTAACCAATGCTTGTGATGAGACAAAGTACACAATACTTCTCCCAATAACCACTCCTTTCTTACCTCGGCCACCTCATGTCACAAACAGTAAGTATTTAAGCTGTGCAGGTGCACAACCTGTGTACCAGGTTAGATTTCACTGCTTCACACGAATGTTTTTTTTTTCTTCCTGTAGACACTGTTCCTGAAAAGTGGATATTCAATGTGACCCTGGGGACATTATAGCTGGGCAAGAGACTCTAATTGTGCCAGAAGCAAATCTAAAAGGGTATAATGTCCAGGAGCATCTTTTCCAATGAATTCAACACCTACACACTCCATGTGCCATTTGGGGACCCCAATGTAAAGCATGACATACATTATGGTCTGTTATCCAATAATTACTGTAATCTGAAATTCTGTTAAGTTGGCCTAATAGAGTTAATTTAGCAGCATGTGGAATGTTTTCATTGACTTTGGGTTCATCAGTGTACTCCATGCCTTAATTCCTTTTAATACAAACTGCATACAGTATGTTGCAGCCAACCTCTCCAGACACCAGCACATTCACTTTACCCATCACCTACATGCTGAATGTTGTGCCAGAGAATATCCCTTTTACCCTTCCAGCCGAAGTTATCGCTTCACTTACAAATATTAGTAAGTGACATTCAATGTGCATCTATTTATCAAATAAACTTATTTTATTGACAAATACTCTCTCTTTCAGTTCCACCTACAGTAACTGGCTATTGTCACAATGCCCAGTTCCATATCATGGTAACATACGGCAATTTGGGTCACAACTGGGTTCCATTTGTGGGGTCAATGGAACTTGCTGGTGATCTGCTTGCCCAGTACAACTACAGTGATAATGCTACTAACTTCTGGATTACTGTGCCATACAATTCACTTGATGCAACATCCGAAGTAAGGAATGTGTTTTTAAATGTATGACTGCTTATTTGTGTCCAGCACCATACTTTGCAGCATGTGTTGTATCTACAGGTAACCCGTTCTTCAGACATCAGAAGCAGGCTTGACCTGACCTTGAAGGATATTGAGACCATGGTTGTGGTGACTACTTTCTCTCTATCCTGCAGTTTCTCTACAAAGATGATTGGTAACTCTGAACATGTACCATAATATATACAGTACCAGTCTAAAGTTTGAGTACACCTGCTTGAAACCAGGTTTTTCATGATTATCTATGCTTTTAACTGTATAAACTTGTTTGTAAACACTTAATATTTCATTATATGATACGTGTACTTATATAAGCTGATAATCATTAGTGAATTGCATTCAAAAATTTAATTTTTAAATGAAAATGTAAATATTGTCAATTTCAATGAAATAGTCGCCCAAAGCAAGGGGATTTCAGTCTGAAGCCCAAGTCAGTTAAAAGTCTGAAATGTGTATAACACAGTGTTAGAACACTGGCCTAAGTATAAAATTGTCTTTGTTAGATGTTCTCTGAGTTAACTAGCATGTTACCTAATTAACCTTATGTCACCAATTATTGTTAACAGATGAGGGTCCATGATTACTATAAATATAGGTAGCATAGGCACAAGTTTGTCATTCCTGAATGTAAGGGAGCAGAAAATGGCAAAATACTCTCAGTTAACCAAAGAAAAACGTCTGTAATTACTTTAAGAAATGAAGGTCAATCTTATAAGACAAATCACAAGAACTTTGCAAGTGTCTGTAACTGCTGTGGCCAAGACCATCAAACGATTTGAAGAAACTGGCACTCATGAGGACCAAACAAGGTCAGACAGGCCAAGGGTGACCTCAGAATCAGAGAACAAGTTCATTCGAGGTCACAAGTCTGCGAAACCAATGATTAACTGCCCCTGAAATACAAGCTCAGCTAAGTGCTACTAGAAGTACAGATGTTTCAACATCAACTGTTCAAGGCAAAGCTACCCACAAGTGCCCTACATCTCTTGGAATTGCTGCAGAAGAGCTGGGAAGACATATCGTGTGATTTCCTGCTGAAACTTGATAACTGAATGCCTCGTGTTTGTGAGGCTGTTATTAAGGCAAAGGGTGGCTATTCTGAGGAATCCAAGATTTAGAGACACTTAAAGACATTTACCTTTTTTGTTCCTTAACCATTCCAATGTAGCTTTGGCTGTGTCTTTTGGGTCATTGCCATGCTGAAAGGTGAACTTCCATCCCAGTTTTAGCTTTCTTGCAGAGGGCAGCAGGTTTTCCTCAAGGACTTCTCTGTACTTTGCTCCATTCATATTCCCTTCTATCCTGACAAGTGCCCCAGTCCCTGCCGATGAGAAAAATCCTGCCACCAAACATAACGCTTGCACCAAACATAGCACTTTGCATTTAGGCCAAAAAGTTCCATTTTAGTTTCGTCAGACCATAAAACTTTTTTCCACATAGCTACAGAATCTCCTGAGTGTTTTTTTGCATACTTCAAACATGATTCAAGGCGGGCTTTCTTGAGTAATGGCTTCCTTCTTGCCACCCTACCGTTCAGGCCAGATTTGTGGAGTGCTTTGGATATTGTCACATGCACACTTTGACCAGTCTTGGCCATAAAAGCCTATAGCTCTTGCAAAGTTGCCATTGCCCTCTTGGCAGCCTCTTATCAGTCTCCTTCTTACTCGGTCATCCAGTTTGGAGAGACGGCCTGATCTAGGCAGGGTCTTGGTGTTGCAATACATCTTCCACTTCTTAATAATCGTCTTGACTGTGCTCCAAGGGATATTCAAGGGCTATATTTTTTATACCCATTCCCTGATCTGTGCCTTTCAACAACTTTGTCCCAGAGTTCTTTTGAAAGCGCCTTGGTGCTCATGGTTGAGTCTTTGCTTTGAAATGCACTACCCAGCAGAGGGAACCTACAAGGACTGCTGAATTTATCCTGGAATCATGTGAATCACTGTAATTTAACACAGATGGAGGCGACTGAGCTAATTTAGCATTGCTATTACAAGGGGGTGGACGCTTATCCAACCAAGCTATTTTCGTTTTTATTTTTAATTAATTTTCTACAAATTTCTAGAATATTTTTTTCACTTGGAAGTTGTGGGGTAGGATGTGTAGATAAATGGAAAAAAAAACTATTTTAATGCATTTTAATTCCAGACTATAAGGCAACAAAAGTGAACATTTTGAAAGGGGGTGTAGACTTTCTATAGGCACTGTGTGTGTGATATATATATATATATATATATATATATATATATATATATATATATATATATACACACACACACACAGTGGCTCTCAAAAGTATTCATCCACCCCTTGGACTTTTCCACATTTTGTTGTTTAAAACATGGAATCAAAATGAATTTAATTAGTTTTTTTTTTGCCACTGATCAGCACAAAAAAAAGCTCATAATGTCAAAGTGAAAAATAAAATCTACAAATTGCTCTAAATTAATTAGAAATACAACATAGAAAATATTTGATTGTATTCACCCCCTTGAGTCAATATTTGGTAGAAACACCTTTGGTAGCAATTACAAGCCATGAGTCTATTTGGATAAGTCTAAGTCTTGAAAAGAAACTGGATAAATTTGGGGACATCATCTACGCATATGGAAGTGAGAGGTTTGGAATTGAAAAAAGGAAGGAAAAAGTACAAACTATTCCTGGAAAGTCTTGACGGCAGCAGGAGATTGAACGCTTAGTTAGAGAAAGGAGGCAGTTGAAGCAATGGAGAAAAGCAGAACAAAGTCAGGAGGGACAACAGGGTCTGATACAAAGGGTCATAAAAGATAAGCTTGCAACATTGCACAGAGCTGAGCGCCTGCGGAAATGCTACAAAAAGAAAATGCGTGTGAGAACTAACTTTTATAAAGATCCATTCAAATTTGTAAAGAAGATATTCACCAGTGAGAGAAATGGCACACTAAAATCATCTAAGTTTGAGCTGGAGAGATATTTGGAGGACACACATACAGATTCAGAAAGGCAGTAGCCAATGTCAGTTCCTTCAGAAATCCCACCTATCAATCCACCCGAATACCAAATGGAGGACTGTGCACCTAAGTGGAAAGAAGTAGAGCAAGCTGTGAAAAAAGCAAGGGCATCATCATCTCCAGGGCCTAATGGAGTTCCATACAGAGTGTACAAGAGTGCTTCTGGAATTCTACGAATCCTATGGAAATTGATGAAAGTGGCATGGGAAAAACAGGTTGTACCAAGAGCATGGCGCCGAGCAGGTGGAGTCTTTTTACAAAAAGAAAAGGATTCTACAAGCATCTTATTTCCCTATTAAACGTAGAAGGCAAGGTTTTCTTCAGCATTATTGCTCAGAGATTGTTAACCTACCTATTAAAGAACTGCTTCATTGACACTTCAGTACAAAAAGCAGGCATTCCAGGTTTCCCAGGATGCTTAGAACACATCAGTGTAATCTGGCAACAAATTCAATCAGCAAAAAAGGAGAGGAGGGAGCTCCATGTGACATTCTTGGATTTGGCAAATACATATGGTTCAGTGCCACGTGAACTTCGTTGGGCAGCATTTGATTTTTTCAGTGTACCGATGACAATAACAAATTTAGTGAAAGCCTACTTTGGAGATTTGCAATTTAGTTTTGCAACTTCAGAATTCAGCACTACATTGCAATGCCTAGAAGTTGGAATAATGGCAGGATGTACCATTTCTCCACTGGCTTTTACCATGGGAATGGAAGTAATTATAAGGGCATCAAAATGGGTAGTGGGAGGAGAGCGCTTGGCTTCCGGAATGTGACTACCACCAATTCGAGCATACATGGTTGGTTGGATGACATGACAACAATGACTACAATAGTAGCCTGTACTAATCGGTTATTGGGCAAATTAACCAATAACATTGAATGGGCACAAATGCAATTCAAGCCCACTAAATCAAGGAGCATCTCTATAATTAAAGGTAAAGTAGTAGATAAAAGGTTCTACGTTATTGGTGAGGCAATACCAACAGTGTCCGAGAAGCCAGTGAAAAGTCTAGGGAGATGGTACGATGGGGATCTATAGGACACAGTTCGTGTGGGAAAAGTTAGACAACAAGCAGTGGAAGGGTTGAAGAGCATAGACAGCAGCTCTTTACCAGGCAAACTGAAATTCTGGTGCATTCAGTTTGGTCTACTGCCAAGACTGCTGTGGCCAATGACTGTGTACAAGGTTTCCTTGACAACAGTTGAGAAGCTGGAAGCTTTAGAAAATGGACGGCAAAAAAAGCTGTGGACGATGCTAAGGGTGCCCTTCAAATCGGAGATATTATGGGGCAAGTTCAGCATGAAAAAGGAGGTTTTGGTCTCAGTTCAGCGCCTCCTTCATGGTACAAGGCAACCCCAGCTCAACGGAGGAAGTTGGTAGTCAGTGAGGTGCAAAAGCAGGAGGAGTGGGTCAGGTGTGTAAAGGCCATTTCCCAGGCCAAGCAGGGAGAATGGATGAGATGGGAGAGTGTGGAACAACGCAAGATTGGTTGGCAAGACCTATGGACAATGGAGAGCAGGATCAGTTTTTCGCATCACCACAGAACCTAAACCTCTGGGTGGCTGAGGATCCCTCTTGTCCTTTGTGTTCATCACCTGCAACATTAAGGCACATTTTGACAGGATGTAAGGTGGGACTTAACCAAGGACGGTTTACTTGGAACCATGACCAGATGCTGTGATGTTTGGCCTTAGCATTGGAAGACAAGCGTAACCTGACCAGTAAGTTGCCACCAGTTCCAGCAAAGCATTACACACAAAAGACAATATTCCTCCATCCAGGAGAGCAACCACCAAGAAAAGGTGTTAAAACCAAGCCTCACTCAGGACAACTGGAAGCTGCTAGAGACTGGAAGATGCTGGCAGATGTTGGTCAATGGCTTATTTTTCCACCTGAGATTGCCACCACTAACCTTCGACCAGACATTGTCTGTGGTCTGGTTCAGCGTGCCTTGTTCATCTGGTAGAGTTAACAGTGCCATGCAAAGATGCTGTGGATGAGGCGTATGAGAGGAAGAAGCTTTGGTATGCTCAACTAACTGCTGAAGCGGAACAGCAAGGATGGAGAGTCCAAATTTATCAAGTGGAGGTGGGTTGTCGAGGATTTGTGGCACACTCTACAACCCGGTTTCTCAGAGACGCCGGGTTCAGTGGCCAAGAGTTGCGTTGCACGGTGAAGAACTTATCTGAAGCAGCAGAAAGGAGCAGCAACTGGCTGTGGTTGAGACGGGAAGATTCTGGATGGGGATTTCAAGCACAATAGAAAGAAAGCAATGCTGATGTACAGGTAAGTAAGCTGGGCTGAGCTGAGTGGGGGATGGAGGGGGATGATGCTGGGACGCCATAATCACTTTTGAGCCCTCTTGAGAAAATAAATTCTACGAGAAAAGGGCATTCGGCCCACCTATGCTTGCTTGGATGCAAGCATGGTCTGTTGGCACTCAGGAGAGGTAAAACCACCCCCCCCCCCCCCCCAACCAAGTTAGTAGGGAAAATGACACCTCTGGGAATCCATGGCTAAACAGACAGCCCTTACTGCAGACGGCTAGCTAATGGTCAAAGGGAGGGTTATACAGTATTGTTCATGACAGATCCTTCAAGAATAGAATGGATGCTTCAACAACTCTGTATGGCAGCCTGTTCCAATAGTTCACCCTTTGTGAAAAAGTTCCTTCTCCACTTGGCTCTGAATATACCCTTCAGCTTTCACCTGTGGCCCCTGGTTCTGTTCTCTGAATTATCAGCAGTTACTTTGTTAAACCCCTTGACAATTTTAAATACCGCTATTAAGTTGTCTTTAGCAGTCCTTTTCTAGGCTATACAGATTCAGCTCTTTCAGTCTGTCTTCATATGACATACCCTTCAGTCTGGAATTAACTGTGTTGCTGTTCTCCAGTACTCTCTCCAATGCCTCTGTGTTTCTTATGATATGGGGACCAGAACTGGACACAATATTTTAGGTGTGGTTGTACCAATGAATTGTATAATTAATGTAATTTCTCTTGCATTTCTCTGCATCTGCATTCTAGACTGTAACAGCAATCAGTGAAATTTTAGAAGAGAATGCCTAGCTAACTTTTGTTTGTTTATTGGGCATATTTTGAGTGTTCATTGTTTGAAATTTAAAATGAGAAATATAGATTAGAACCTTGTGTGCCTTCTTCATTTATATTACACATTACAGGCTGTAATAAATTTAAGGTGGTATCCTCTGGACACCAGTATTTAAAGTAAAGCCTTCTAAATCAATAATTTTAATCGTGGCATCATAAAGTCCCAGCAGTCTGATCAGTCATAGCACTAGTATCAGCAATTTTACCAGTCGCAGCAGTGTCAGCACCAGTCTTACCAGTCCCAGCAGGGTTGGTGTAATGGAGAGAAATGCCCTTCCACTTGACATCATCAAAATTCAATACATATACACTGTGATACACTGGTTGGCCTATTTCTGTGATTGTAAACTTACCTTGTGTTGAATGTTGGTCGGCCGGTGCTTGTAATGTGCTACGTGTATTACACCATGCCATTTCAGAAAACTGGGATGAGTCCCAGCAGTGACAGCACCAGTCTTACCAGTTTCCACCAGTGTCAGCACAAGTCTTACCAGTTCCAGCAGTGTCAGCATCTCTTACCAGTTCCAGTTGTAAAATCACTGTCATCAGTCTCAACATTAACTTCAGAAGCAGTGAACCAAATGCATCTCTCTTAATGAAGGTTTAAACCCATCTACTTATTCATATTTGTAAGTTTAATATCACATATTTATGACTGTGTGAAATAGGGTGATTTTAGGTTGGTGTGTTTTGATGGGGGATTTGTTTTGAAAAATGTGTCCTGAAATTTCAAACATCATCCAAGGTGGGTTACTGGGTAAAAAGAACCAACGACTTGTATTGCTTTGCAGATTGAATTAATCATCTCCAGGCTTTCTAAAATAATAACTTTCACCTTTGTAACACAAACCAGGATATGGAGGGTGTTGTTTTTTTTTGTTAGACAAAAATTAGATCTTTGCCTCAGTAAAAATCTGTCCCTAGCAACACCCATGTATATAATGTAAATTATAATAAAGTAGTAAATAAAGTTGAAAAATATTTAAGAGACTTTTGGAAGGCAACATTCACCATTTTCTGTGCCCCGGAACACACACACACACACACAAAAAAAACATTAGGAGTATAACATTGGCCTTTGTGCGGATCCATTTCTTACCTATAGTGGCCAATTCTCTTCACTCATCCCATCTAGACTCTACTTAGCAGTAGTTCAATAAAATAAGTTAGTGTTGTCATCTAGGGCTCTTAGAACCAGTGCTGAGTTGTTCCAAGTGTATTGTTGGTCATGAATTGGTATTTCAGTTCAGACACATAAGAATAATATCAGTACACCAGTAGGTGGCAGCAAAGAACAAAGATTCACTGAATTAAGATATGTTTTGATTTACTATGTCTCTTGTGGTTAGCAAAGGTCTGGCCATAGACAGATATCTGTACAAAAAAGGTCATCCCTACAAATGTGATAAAAGTTGAGAACATCTGCGGCAGGCTGGCGAGTGGATAGAGGCCCAGAGACAGTCTGCAGTTCAAAAAAAATACTAATTTTATTATAAATAACACAAAATAAAAGAGCACAATGGCAAAATAAAGGGATTTAAACACAAACAAAAACCCAATACAAAAACAAACTTACAAAAACAAGGTTTCCAGGCTGGGCAATGCTTTCACTGGATTCAAATTTACCAAACCAAAACCAACAAACACCAACCTGCTTCCTCAGCTCCCTCCTCTCTACTGGGAGGATGAGGCCTCCTTTTATGCCAGGTGGCTAAATGATAATTGATTAATTACATTAGTTGATTGCTCCCACCTGGGGCAATCAACCTGGGCAGGGAGGAGAATTTAACTCCATCCCTGCCAGTGTTTCCAAGGGCAGAGCCCTGCTCTGCCACACACCTCCCCCCCACGTACAAAGTACGGAGGCTGCAATCGGCCAAACTCCCCCCTTCCCCCCACCCTCCCCCCAAAAGTCCAATTATGTCCCTTGGGTGGGCGGGGTTGATGTTGGAGCCCCCAAGCCTTCTTTGGTTGAGGGGGCCCCGGATCTCCAAGGTAGTACGGCGACGGCGGCCTGGCTCCCTCTAGTGGCGGAGGTGGCGACGGCGGCCCGGCTCACTCTAGTGGTGGAGGCAGCGACGGCAGCGGACCCTCTGCAACCCTAGAAAACAAAAAGGAGACACCAGCAGTCCCAAGCGATGCGGAGCAGCAGGCAACCCCAGGCGATGCGAAGCAGCAGGCAACCCCAGGCGATGCGAAGCAGCAGGCAACCCCAGGCGATGCGAAGCAGCAGGCAACCCCAGGCGATGCGAAGCAGCAGGCAACCCCAGGCGATGCGAAGCAGCAGGCAACCCCAGGCGATGCGAAGCAGCAGGCAACCCCAGGCGAAGCGAATGTGTCATCCCTGGGCGGTGCAAAGCAGGCATCCTTGGGCCATAGCTTCTCCCTCTCTGGCTCTGGGAGCGGCGGCAGCTCCTCCCTCTCTCTCTGGCTCTCACCCCTCTCTGAGCGGCGGCAGCTCCTCACCCCTCTCTGGCTCTGGGAGCGGCGGCAGCTCCTCACCCCTCTCTGGCTCTGGGAGCGGCGGCAGCTCCTCACCCCTCTCTGGCTCTGGGAGCGGCGGCAGCTCCTCACCCCTCTCTGGCTCTGGGAGCGGCGGCAGCTCCTCACCCCTCTCTGGCTCTGGGAGCGACGGTAGCTCCTCCCTCTCTGGCTCTGGGAGCGGCGGCTCCTCCTCTGGTTCCGGGAGTGACGGCGGCTCCTCCCTCTCTGGCTCTGGGAGCGACGGCAGATCCTCACCCCCTCTCTGGCTCAGGGAGCGACGGCAGATCCTCACCCCTCTCTACTGGGAGGCTGAGGCCTCCTTTTATGCCAGGTGGCTAAATGATAATTGATTAATTACATTAGCTGATTGCTCCCACCTGGGGCAATCAACCTGGGCAGGGAGGAGAATTTAACTCCATCCCTGCCAGTGTTTCCAAGGGCAGAGCCCTGCTCTGCCACAACATCATATTCCATATAACATGGCTATTTTGGTGGGTATTAATTATGTTGCAGGGTAAACACTGGATTTCATTTACTTTGTTTAATTGTACTTAAACAGTATAAAATTGTTATTTAAAAGTAGTCACGATATTTGTTTGAATTGATTAAAAAAAGATAAGCGGCTGTCTAAATACATGTACAGATATAAGTGTGACATAGACATGAAACCCCAGACAAGGGATTATTTTGGGAGAGCTGACAGAAAACAGTTGACTGTATGTAGAAGGGCCTGTTTATTTTTTTTGTTTTCTTGAGCGCGCGGTGACAGCGTCATGAGGAATCATGAGTGGGAGTTCAAAGGAATGTTTCCCATGCTGCAACATTTCTTTTGTTGTTGTAGAAGGTTTCCAATACACATAAAATACACACACTGTAAAGGGTACATGATTCATCTAATTAATTGATCCCTCATATAGCATAGGAGTCCTCCGTCGTTATTGTGTTTTTCATACATTTTTGCATTCGACGAGAGAAACTATCTGTTCAGAACCATTCAATTGAATTGTAGTAATACCGAAGATTACTCCTTGAAGTGTGGCGATATGTAGTGTTCACGCTTCCTGTTCAAACCAAATATTATTATCATTTAAGCGATGCAGATTGTCAGCGACGGCATTTTCCTGGTAATATGTACTATACATGTGTAATTAATTTTTTCAAAACATTAATTATTCATTTAGCAGACTTACAGAGACAAGGGGGGGGGGGCACCTCTGCATATATTATGTGCATACAGACGTCTGAAGAGCAGTGTACACTGTACATACAGTGTGGGAGGAGTCTGACAACATTACACAGTATAGCTCACCATCGTAAATAACGTGATTTGGTATAATTTAATGATAACGCTATTAATAATAAACGAATCATGACAGCAGCAGTTTTTAAGTATTGTGTAAACATTTCGTCAAATAGATAAAAAGTTTTCATGTTAAACCCCAACAGTCCCGACAAAATATATATATATATAATATATATATATATATATATATATATATATATATATATATATATATATATCGGCAGCAACAGACATCATATACAAACCAATTGCATACCCTGTGTGCGTGTGTGTGTGTGGAGAGAGAGAGCGAGAGAATAAATGATTGCCTCCAGTCATATGTCGTTTTCACGATCGTCGCCTTAAGTTCTAGCTAAAATGTGTAGACCCCCCTGAACAGATGAGGTACAAATTTAGAATCCTATTGCGTTTAGAAAGTCTTAAAGACAGGTGATATGGCATGTTTGTGCTGAAAAATGTGATATTCCCCCTGTAATAAAATATGGGGGTATCCCTAATTCAAACGACCTGTATGAGCATTACTGGACCCCCTGAACACATTTGGTATATTACTGGAATCCCGTTACATTCAGAAAATCTTCAAGGCAGGGGATACGAAATATTTCAGCTGCTAGTGCTGTGAAAAACAAAACATGATTTAATATCTCAGCATTTATTTATTTATTACTGCTTTACAATTTATTTTTCCCAATTAATTAAGTTCTTAACATTTACAGTATTGCAGCTTTTTAAAAAGTATGATTCATTTTTAATTTCTATGGTCGATTCATTTTTCTTTTATAACTTGGTGATACAATATTATTATATGCTATTGAGTGTTTTGAATTGTACGTTTACATTATTAAAACAAACCGCAGTAAAAATAAATAAAATAAACACATCGTGAAATAAGACTAAGGAGACCGGGTAGTTGAGCAACTTACCGTTTTCGTGAGCACAGCGGAGAATATGCGCGTCCACAGTCACACAAGCAGACTTCTATTAAAGAAATATGTGCATGCTCTAAATCAATCTAGAGCGATCTGCGTAAGCGCAAAATCTAGGCGCTTGCTAGGGGGGAATACACGATATCAAAGGGGTACAGGATTCATCTTCACACGCCCAATCAAAAACTTTTATAGCTTGTTCACGTAAACTAAGTATGTCACAAACGTTGTGTTTGGCTGGAGGGCAGAGGTTCTAATTAGAAACAGCGGACAGCGCTGCTATATATATATATATATATATATATATATATATATATATATATATATATATATATATATATATATATATATATATATATATATATATATATCATGGTAACGGAAGGTTTGCCTTTGTAAGAATTGTACAAAAACAAAAAAAAAATTTATACTGGCACTTCAGTGGGAGACCGAGGGCTTTCTTGTAAAAGTGTCTGTGTTTCTGACGTTCGGTCTTTGTGCGTCGAAGTTTTATTATGTCGAATTTTATTATTATTATTATTATTATTATTATTATTATTATTATTATTATTATTATTATTATTATTATTATTTTGCAACCTCTTTAAAATGTGTTGAACAATCGTTGGAAATAGTAACAGTGCAGATGATTTGAAACAATTTAATAATAATAAAAAAAAAAAACATTTATTATTTTAAAAACACATTTATTATTTTAAAAAGAACGGTTCGTCTCACTGATATTGCGTTTTAGTGTAAGAATCGGTGCAATATTACTGTCAGTAGTCCCAGGTGAAAGAACACGTTAAAAAAAATAAATAAATAAACACATAGTGGCTGTACAATTCTACTAATATGTTAATCACATTACAAGCTTGTGCGATTACAGCTGCGGCCGGTCAGGTAGGCATTAATATTAGCGTACATTAATAGCACTGTCGTATAGTAGAAAGAAAACCACGTCAGTCAAAATAATGTAAAAGGTTATGCAGTACATGAATATCTCTGCAAACCAGAATTTAGGAAATCTGAATAACGTTTTTAACGTGCGATTAAGTTTGGCATCGGGGAATCTGAGTTATAGTGCACTTTAAATATAGCCTACAGTTTATGTGTAGGCCTATTGTAAAGCGTAGGGTCTGACTACGTGTTTTCAAATAAAATACACGTCTTTTTTGCCTTGTGAAACAGTATGTTTAACTTGTATAAAGTATTGTTAAGTGGCTTAAGTTTTTCCAGTGTGGCTAAAAAATGTTAAGTTATTTTAGCCACAGTAACTAACTAAATGAAAGTCTTAAAGGGAACGTAGAAACGTAAGAAATAGTCACAGGAAGCCCTGCTCGTTATAATGTTAACATTGTTTCATAAATCAACGTTTCGCAAATCACGTTTGCATGATTATTTAATAACAGGATAGGAATAACGACCTCTTGAAAATGCCCACATCAATGTACTGAACGATGTGTTGATTAACACTGGAGTTATCGCTTACGAACCTTTGAAAATCCTGCCCGTGATACTTCCAGAGAAGGCATCGATGCTTCTTTTTATTATTCACTGGTGTTTGCTTACTACATTCCTCCATAGTTGACAATCTTCCATGTCCTTTTTTTGTTGTTGTTTATTTTTATTTTTTTAGAACATTACCATGTTTGTTCACAACATCCCAAAATGACACTACATTCTGGAAGTTATATTAATGACATCTTAATATAGTATAGTACCGTTTTGAATTGGATGCTTCTGTGGAATACCTCAATGATTTTAATTCCTTAAATTTATTCTGGAATGTGACACTTATCTATCTATCTATCTATCTATCTATCTATCTATCTATCTATCTATCTATCTAATTATTTATTTATTTATGTATTTATGGGGGGGGGGGGGGGGGGGGGGGGGGGGGTATATATAACCTCGATTAGAGATCGTTACACAAACAAAACCTGACAAATAGCATTTTGCACGCTTCAAGTTTTCACACTGTAATCCACATTGCAGAAACTTGGCAATAGAGAATAATTTATACTACCACAGTTAACAGTGTTGAGTGTGCGACTATTTGCCTACGGTGCTTGATATGTTGGCGAACAAGATGGGCCGAATCGCCTGTCGTTCGTAAACTTGCTTATGTGCTTCTGAGTATACGCATCTGCATAGTGAATTGATACTTCCGATTGTTATTAAAACATTTAGGATACTTCAGACAATATGTCCCATCTGTCCTATGGGAGACAGATGTAAATTGTTTGTATCAAACTATGGTCAAACTAGATCAAATCATCTGTGTGTAATGGAGAGAGGTAAATCAATGTGCATGTTAAACTGTGTGTGTGTGTGTGTGTGTGTGTGTATGTTTTGTCCATGGTCATATATAATAAAAGCTCAGGAAACTTTTTTTTTTTTTCCCCTCCCTCAGGGCCAAGTGTTTACCAAGCAAAATTCGGACTGATTTAAAAAAATAATGAGACTTATAATATAACACTAATGGATTTTATTATGTTCACAACTCCGGATTAACAAGCATTCCAAAATGTACAAAATATTATGTAAGCAAAAAATATACACCTGTCGTGTTTACAACTACTTAAAAAGTGCCGTTACAAGCAAATATCCAATATTAAATAACAACAATGGAAAGAAACAAAACTGGAACGAACTGTCTGGTCAGATAGAAGACATGTCATTTAAACCACTGTTAAACGATGAATGTTTGCAAACAAGTTGTAAAAAGCAGCGCCAAAGTTTTTGAGAGTTCATCACAGTCCACAACTTGGCCAATTTTGTATAATCCATAAAAATGTTCTACTCAAACCCTTCCCCATTTTTTCTAAGGAGGTCGGAAAGTTCATTTATATATTGGATGGTGTATTTAAGGGTCTGTATTTTGGTGAGGGGTTGTCCTCTTTGGCTGTAGTCAGGAGGCAAATAATCTCGAAGGTGATGCAAGGCATCCGCCAGATTCCTCATTCTCATTTTCTCTCTCTCGCTGGCTTTCATCCGACGTTTGGTCGACATCCTCGGTTTGTTTGTTTGTTTGTGGTTGGCGGTGGCGGGCAATACGTCGTTAGTAAGGCTTTGAAAACCAGAATGCTGAAGACTGGTCAAGGGTTTTCCTGCGGTATTCGTCATCTCTGGAGAAGAACAGACAGAATCAAAAGAGGAGGCAGGAGACATACTTCGAGGAGACAGCTCGTGTCCCATTTCGAAGGCCTTTTCTTTGGTCTTCCAGTCCCAGGCAGCGAGAAGTTTAGAGGCGATGATGCTTAAACCATCATCCAAGTCGATTAGACCTTCGTGCACATGCTCCATTTTCCAAATTGTAAGCTTACAAGTATATCCGGCAAACGCAAGCAGTTCCAAAAGCAAAGACAATACCCCGATTGTGAAGAAGTAGCTTTATACGGTCAGCGAAGGATAGTGACAGTTTATGAGTTCACAGCTGAGGAGAGTTCAAAGAAACTAAAAGTGCCAAAATGCAACCGACCCCAAACAGCTCTTGTAAAAAGACAGCTTTCTTTATCACTACTCTGTGAAATAGCCTTAAACAGACAGGTAATGTGAAGAAGCAAGAAAAACAATTAGATTATCTTGTGTGGAAGTGGCCATTTAAATCGACATTACTGCAATTATCAACTTGGTGTGACCAAACCATGGTGTATAATGAAGAAATCAAAGCACGCTAATACACGTGTGCATCTTAGACCTTTTAAAAATGAGAAGAGAGTTCAAAGAAAATAATACTAGTTACTAGTCCATTAATACCAAACCACAATAGATAATATAAACTGAAGAGAAGTAAAATGTCGTGTGCACATTCAAAAGAGCGACTATTTGTATTCGCTTGGTTTAAAATACTTTTAATATCAAAGATTAAACAGGCTGTGTGATCTTTAAAGAGAGCTAGAAATAAGGGCTGCAGACAATACAATAAAATAAAGCATTGTCGACTGCACACACGAGGTGTCGCAAGCAAATGTCGTCTTTACTAATCATGTCAGTCCTTGTCAACAAAATCAATGTAGCCAATTATATATAAATATATCTGGAATGTTTTAATTCAGTGTATTCGCTCAGTCGAAAGGAACATCATCGTGCATTTAACCACTCTGTAAATAATCAACCAAACCACGGGCGCATTCCAGAAGCCAATTCAGTTCTAGTTGCAATATTCGATTTGTATCTGCCACACAACAAAAAGTGACTTAAACATGTCATCTTGGACTATAGTTTATCTGATATAATATTAAATAAGTAAGTCTCACTTTAACAGTACAGGTTAGTCATTAAAATATGGAACAAATAACACCACGATATAAAGCAGATCGGCATTCGGTCGAGAGAATCGATCAACATTTTTTTTTTCTTTTTCGGGTTCAAGAAAAGAGACAAAGACATGACTAAATATGATTTTCCAAAAAAAAGTATACATGTTTTATAGCCAACATTTAATATACGCTGACTAATTGTTGGTTATTTACTATTATGTAGTTGTGTTTTGATATATCATTTAATGTTCAAAATTAAGCAATACTAGTAATAAATACAAGTAATCGCGCATTATTAAAAACGTCTTTGTAGCGTACACTATAGAGGTCACATTTATTTATGTAGGCGCTTATATATATATATATATATATATATATATATATATATATATATATATATATATATATATATATATATATACACACACACACACACACACACACACACACAAAATATATATATATATATATATATATATATATATATATATATATATATATATATATATATATATATATATATATATATAGTAAGTTTCGACTTTTGAATTGTGTTGATAAAATACAAATAGTAGCCTATGACAAAATAAATAATAGATTTATCGGCGATATGGATTTTCAAAGAAGAACCCGACCTGCATGTTACAGGTAAAAGTGATAACCCGTGGGACATAGCACCATCAAAGCAGGAAAGGAAATGGCGCTGCGCTTTGCACCTACCCTGTGATGAAGGAAACTGTTAGTGCTAAAGTATCATTAATAGAAAGCCGCTACATTACCACGTGTTTGTTTTCTCGCTATTCTTAGGTGCAGCCAACGCTTAAACATCACAAGAAATACATCTTGAAGTAACATATCCGTACTTAAGTATTTGATGAGATGTATAGAAAACAAAAAAAAAAAAAAAAAAAAATGAATATATATATATATATATATATATATATATATATATATATATATATATATATATATATATATATATATATATATATTCTAATAATTTGTCTTAATAATTTAACCCGTAATTATTCATTGTTTTGTTTTAACATTACAGAACCCCACACTGAAAATGCATAGCTAGTTACCACTTTATCATAAACGAATTACATAACTGAAGGAATGTTTGCGCCATTACTGTAGCTATTGTCCAAACTTTAATATATAGATCAATATTAAATTAGATCTGTTTTATTTTACATGTATTTTAAACTCGTTTAGCTTATTGCTATATTGGTCAAATTGCTTAATCAGCCGCTGCAAGATTAATATCATAGTCAGTCCCAATACTTGGACGTTGTATTTTTCATTTAGAAATGCGTCTTTGTTTGTTGATGGATCATACACGTGCTTTCCAAGTTCCCTGCACTAAAAATCAACCGTTTATGATTTATTTAAAAAAAAGAAATCCGTTTAAATGGTTGCCTGAGAAGAATACAGAATGATAATGGTTATTTCCATATGCAGGCAAGACAGCTGCATAAGGTAATACTAGAAACAAGGCTGAAAAAACGTAGTGTTGGGGCTTTTATAAACCCGTTATTTGCTGGCTAGGGGTGGTCAAACTATTCGTTTCATAATTTATAAACACCATTCTTGACAGAATTTGACGTTTTGTAAGCAAAGCGTTTAAACACAATGCAATGCAGAAACTGTAAGAATTACAATTTACGTGCAAATCTCGTGGTCAAGAATATTAAAACGATAGCACCAACATTTGCAGGTCGGAGAATCGTCAGCGCAGCAAGATTAAGATTTAAAGAAAGATTGACAAGAATCAGGCATAATAGTGCATGAAAGAACTGTACAATGGACAGTTGTAGCGGTACTGTAGACCTCAGTTCAAAGCACTTTTAAAGAAAATTCATAAAACAAACCTTCTTAAATAAGCTAATCAATATGAACAGGACTCTGAAGTATTCTTCAACCAAACTCTCTGGTCTGATGAGTCTAAAATAGAACTGTCCCCCAAAATGGACCATTGTATGTTTGGAGAACAAAAAGGGAAAGCCTTCAATGAAGAAGACTTTGTTTCTACAGTTCAACCTGGCAGTAGCACAGTCATATGATGGGGGTGTTTTAGCAGTTCATGGAATGGAGACACTGAAGTTATTGAAGATGGAATTAATGTAACCTGTATCACTTTGTATTCTACAAAGAACATTGAAACCATCTGCTCATAGATTGATTGTCAGACGGTTTATTTTCTAACACGACAACAACAAAGCATTTATCTATGTCAACTCTGGAATTCTTGAAGAAAATGAAGATAAACATTCTGGAATGGCCCTCCTCACCAGATCTCAATCCAATGGAAATGCTTTGGGCTGATCTGAAAAAAGGCTGTAGACATGCTTTGTATATCCAATCTGTCAGAGCTGAAAGAAATATGCAAGACAGAATGGGCTTAGATTTCACCAACAAGGTGTACATAATGGTTAAGAATTATCATAAACGTCTGAAAACCATAATAAAAGCAAAAAAGGAGGACACTAAGTACTAAAGCATGGGTGCCAATACTTTTGTCATGAATAAATACTGAAATTGCTTAAGTATTTTTGTTTTGTTTATAAAAATAATTGTATAATTGTATAAAAACTACCAGAAATTGTGTATTTTGGTATTTTTTATATTTATTAGTGGGTAATGTTCATTAAATACTTACATTTAACATGCTTTCTTGAATGAGCTTGTACTAAGTGTAGGGTATCAATACTTTTGTCTGTGACTGTATGTAATGGGTCTCATTATTAACTTAAATTTTAGAACGTGCATTATCATTACAGCTTCCAGTTAAAGAAGTCAAATGCTGTCAGGGTTTCCCTGTAATGTGTAGTTCATTGGCAATTACTGTGATTCTACTGGTGAACAGCTAGTAATGTTTTACATGTTTTTTGTAGAAAAATATAAACGACAACGAGAAAGTATTCGATATAAACTAAATAGAACACATGTTAGAAATATGCTCCATAAAGTTTCTAAAACATTAGGAGTCTCAGATCATTTTTAAGATTCAAGTTAAAATGATCCCATCAGAAAAAAGATATGTGAATAGAGCATAGATAGCCATGATGCATGGGTTCATCTTTGATATTTTTAGTTTAGAATACTTACACTGATTATATTTTCCCTAAGAAGCATTTTAAATAAATAAATAAATAAAAGGTTTGATAGCTCTTTCATGTCTGTGGAGGTGTGCATCGCATCACCACTGATAAAAAAAAAAGGAACTCTGGCAGACTGATCACAGCACTCGTTTTAACCTATGCGCTACTGGTAGATTAACACGATAGTGGTGGAAATCCTGACACTTTACTCCTGGAAACAAACACCTTAACAACATGATCCCAGAAAAGAAAAAAAATAACATGTTATACATATGTACTTATAAGGATTGCTTTTGCAAACTTCTTTCCTATCCCCCCCCCCCCCCCCCACACCCACACACACACACACACACACACACACACACACACACACACACAGACATCATGCACTGTATATTCTATATGCTGCACAGAAAGATGGAGAAATTCAACTTCTTGTCAATGTAAATAAGTAAAATACAGTGATGGCACTTTATCGATATTGTTTACCAAGTATGAACCATTTATGTAAATGTGGTGCTGTTATTTAATAATGATACATCACAATTCTTATAGCCACAAAATGTAAGATCATATATGACAAGCACAGCAAGACCATCAATAGTAAATTCATATCTGCCATTTAATGATCAATTTATGATTTGCAGAGGAAAGAAGTATTAATAAGAACGAAACGCAGCGGGTTTGTGTACACATATTCACTATATAACTATTGCAGGGTTGAATGAGATACAGGGTAAACACAATCCACAGAATTGTCATCCTGTTTTCATTGCTGTTATAAACATTATAAACAAGTCCAAGTCACTTATTTTAGTCAAAGGGAGAATTCCAAGATTAAGGCTCATATAGAACAAAACATAGGTTGAGGATTATAAATTCCCTCAGGAGGTTCTTTTTAGACCTCAGATTCCCCTGAAACACAAATATTTCAACAACTTGACAGAGAAACAAACAGCCTGAAATCAGATACAAATAAAAAGAAGTGGTATGTACTACTAGAAGCGTGAAGATGTTATCTTCATTTCAGTATATTTTTGTTTTTGCATAACTAACTTAATATTTTATTTAAGAAGTAAATGAAAAAATAAAATATATTTTCTGTTTTGAATATTATTAATGGACCTTTTCTGCATTGAATTAAGGGCAACCCCCCAAATAATAATAATAATAATAATAATAATAATAATAATCAAGGTTATATCATCCTTTTCTGAGTTATAGATGAACAGTTAAAAAATCTGCATATGACTAAAGTTATAGAAGATTACTGCTTGCATCTGGAATGGAATCTCTAGATGTTAATAATATATTTAGGTTCAAACTAAAATGTGATTTCACAAATCCACTGATGTTGAGTTAAAGCAAATCAAAACCCTCAAAGGATTATTCTTATTCTTATTCTTATTATTCTAGCATGGTACTGAATATTTGAATGCACATTTGCAAATAGTACTAGCATTTATACAATGTGTGCCAGAGTAAACGTGACAATAAACCATCTTATCTTTTATTGTTACAACAATAACATATTATTTGAGATTTTGGGGGTCAATAGAAATGTATTACCTGAGGATGCTGGGGACATCACAATAGTATGTATAGGTGTGGAACAGAGGCATTTTTAGCAGGAAGTTGAATCCAAACTCAGCCTTTATTTTATATATATATATATATACACACACACACACACACACACACACACACACACACACACACACACACACACACACACACACACACACACACACACACACACACACACACACACACACACACACACACACACACACACATCAAGTTCTATAACATGATCCTATAATTAAAAAACATTGTTTGATGACCCTCATATATGGCATAGTCTTCAAAAAAATTGTAAAATATTAGTCAATAATTACCTTTAGGTACTAAACAGTGTCATTAAAATGACCATGCATCTTCAGCTTATAAATCATTAACATTTAGTCACAGACAAGTATATTGGAACCTATGACCAAAAGACCAAAATACACCCTTTCTAGTAGATTAACAATCTTTGTGTAAAAAATAAATAAAAAAGATTTTTACAATAGTAATTTAAAATATTTGTACATGACAAAAGTATTGGCACCTATACATTAAAAATCTGCAAAAATGTAATAGAACTAATTAAATATATTTATTGATTTAAAAAAATAAAAACATTACACAGTAATTAAGCTGCATGATAAAGTCAATAGCAAGAAAATTGATAGTCAAGACAAAGGAGCTGGATTCAGGTTTGAGAAAATCACTCGTATCAGAGTACAACAAAGGAAATGGCTACAAAGCAGTATCAAAGAAACATGGAAAACCAAAATGCACAATAATCACTGAACAAATTCAACTGAAACCACTGAAGAAGTGGACATCCAAAGGAAATTACAGGTACGGCTGGTAGGAGAATAATACAAGCTTACTGTTTTTAAATTCTGAGACTAAAATGTTCTTGTGCTCAGCCAGCATAATTTAGCCTTAAATTTGAGGGAATCTATGAAACATTGATACAAGACATGCAAAAACCTGAGTTGCTACACCATAATCGATTCATTTTGAGATCTAAATTTATCCTTTCTGCCAGAGGTAACAAACTGTTTAATGAAATGATAGGGTCATCTCTTTCACTGTGTCAAGCTCCAGAATTATGCACAGGGTTCTGGGAACAGCTGCTTATACCACAGTGTTTAACCCCAGAGGGAAACCTTTGCTTCTCCTTTTCAATTTCCAGGTTCAGCATCTGTAGTTGGCAGCTTTTAATTTTTCTAGGTGGGGCTGTTGGCAGTTTGCCCTAAAAACTTTTTGGGCAAAAGGGGTGCCCGAATGGGTGAAAACGCTTTTTTGGCACAAGGTTTACTTGCCATCTTGGTTGGCTTTATGTTTTCACTTTTGTTTCACTTTGGATCGAGCCTAGTGTTTTTATACAATACTTGTGTTCTCTGTGTCGAGGTCTTCGCTAGAGGAACACAAATTGTGGCAGACACTCTTTTAAAGACACTTTTCTTAATGTTTTTAGCTACCACCAATGTGTGGTTGACTGACTCAGTGGCAGGGAACTCATTTTCGATTGGTTGGTAGAATTAACATGGTGTTGGTTTTCTACATCCTTTACTTTGACAGACTTTTTGATGTCGCTCTTTCTCACCTCTTGCGTGTTTTATGAGATGTGTGCTAGTTTTTACAGAGGCATGCTTTTCAACCTGTTTATGACAGGATTTCTGACTTGGTAGTTTTTCTTTTACACTCTAACATTCTAACATTCAACAACTGAAGGTTTACTAAGCAGTGCTTTTTCAACTGCAAAGCACTCGTTTTTCTGCTCCACTGGGGTCAGATATTTTAGTGGTTTCAAGCTAACATTTACAATACCATTATTCTGAGGATGTGATGTACTGTAGTGATTAAAGTTCTTCAACAAAATTCTATCTCTTAAGGAGAACTGTGAGGTTGGGAGCAGGTTTTGATTAATTTTCTTTCAAATCTGTGCAAAGAGGATTATGCTCCATTGTTCCATTGCAAAATGCCAACTTCTCTCTTTTTCCAGTGCTGTGGACTAAACATTTTGTGCACTCACTGTCTTTAGAACTTTGCAAAGGTGTTAGGCTATCATCTTGCCTAGATGTTGCAGACAGTGTTTAATGCACCAGTACTGATGGTGAGGCGCCAAAAGATGTTGCTCCCCAGTCAATGCCACCCAGCTGCAACTGGGTCAGAGCAAATGGAGAGGATGCAGTAAAACTACATTGTTTCTTAGATTACAGGAGAGAGAGAATGTGCAGCTTCTTTACTTATTTATTTATTTTTTGCTACAGAACTATTATAGGGTTTTCTCACAAGGTTTCCTTCAAGGCAATGGGTATGCTGGAATTATGCGGCACAGACACTGGAATGCTTTTGATCATCTTCCTGTTTTTCAGAATCATTGGGATGCCATTCTCCTTCAGCATTGGTACCAAGTTCAGGGGTTTATTTTATGGAAGGCTGGATGGTCGTCCAAGCTAACAGGTCAGCAACATCATCAGTATTGGCAGACTTCTGTGCCTTGGGCTTTCTTTTCTTATCTGTACAGATAAACAGATATGGGAGTTTGGCTTTCAGTGTAAAGAAAATAACAAGTACTCTACCTAAACAGCAACACATTAGCTATTAACTATTAGTTTACATATGACATGTGATACTTTGACATTAGCCAATCAGTTCCATAGGAGGCAAAAAAAGTTGTTTGAAACAAACACAATATATGCATAGTTATTAAAAGATAAAACAAGAAATAAGACACAAATGACCATTTCCCTTGGGTAAAATAATAATAAAAGCTGTAATAATGTACATAGATCCATGTTTCAGTGGTTACAGATCACACAATACAGTATAATACAGTGTTCTAATGGTATAAAGAGCAAACAGAACTTAGTTTTCTGCTTGTTTTTCTCTGTCTTAGCTTTTCCCTTCAGATAGAGATGAACAATCTCTAGATACACAGCTTGAAACAGACTCTCCTCTATTGTGTTCACTGTATTCTGAGTGTCTGCAGAGTGATCATCTGCATTAGGTATAATGCTTTGTAATAAAAACAACATCCTATTAAGTAAAAACAAAAGCTAACAAAAAAACACAAAAATATTGAAAAATGAGTTATTTTTATTAAAAACAAAACAGTAAAGATAATAATTGATGATTGATATTAAAGGCAGGTGTTTGGCTGAGAATTTTAAATTGGTAGCACTCCCGAAAAGGGCAAAAATTGTGAAAAATAAATACCTATTACAAAGCTCTTACAGAAATCTCAATAGTTAATAGTAAACCACTAACCACCTTGTAGGGTCACCAGGGTACAGTACATTAGACCAAACCCACTGACTTTCACAATATGTAGAAACCAATTTATGGGGCACGTTAACAGTAAAATGAACCTATATAACTATAATTTTGCCTTGTGTCTAAATGGATGGATGTGTGGGCACCACTGTATCCTCATGAATAGCATATTTTGTGACTAAGGCACAGTCCACTGTGTAAGATTTGATAAGCACTTACCTGGTCTGACATATGATTTCAAAGCAAGGAACGCCATTTCTTACTCTTGACTTGAAAATTCTGCACAATATACAGTAAATAACAATTAAAATTAAAATACAAGGAAATGAGACACAACATTGAACACAGGCTATGTTTAAAACTAAGAGACAGCTTTAATTCTTTGCTGCCCAATCTTAGTAATGTCATTATTAAAGGTTTAGTGAAATTTTGGACCTAGGTGATGTTAACAAACTTAAACAGAGATTTGTTACAATAATTGAAGTGCACGATGCAACAGTGCTCACTACAGAGGTTGTGGACCATGTTCTGCATTCCACAATATATATATATATATATATATATATATATATATATATATATAATATATATATAGCAGTATGCCATGTCAACCTATACCATCAACCTTACATGTACCTTGGTAGTTACAGTGCCATCTAGCGACAAATGATAGAGGTGCAGTAAGTAACTTGTATAGTTTTGCAGAATCAGTGTTACCTCAATCAGCAACCACGCTAAAACCCTGGTCTTGTTATGGAAAGTGGTTCACACAATCTCTAATGGAGTTCTACTGCCAGACTGCATGGCGGTCTGTTTTTAGTTAAGAATAAAAATAAATGTGGTGTCTGCATGTTGCAATCCAGCACTTTATAATGATATAATATATGTACCTTACTGATTTTATCTGCGTCGTATTTTCTTTCGTTTACTTTTTGTTCAACATTTCCATGTAGGTATAATCCCAAGCAAAGTTATGTAATACATAAAAATACATCCCAATGCTGGTAATATAAAAGTCTTATTCAATAGTTGTATTTTAATGATGTTACCTGCATTAAAAAAAAGATTGGGTTTTCTCCACCTACGCTTTTAATAGGCTTGTCCTTTGAGATTTGAGATGTATATTTCAAGTGGTGAGCAAAAATCAAGGAAAGACAAAACTATACAGGGAATAATGTGTGTGTTTTTTTTTGTTTGTTTGGGGTTTTTTTTACCTCATTCAACTGGAATCCTCCACATATTTTAGTTTTCCTGCAAGGAAATAACAAACGTCACATTTTCCTCAGGTGTTCTTCTGAACAGAGCTATGTTATTTAGTACTGCAGCTATTCCAAAAAGATGCAAAGCGTACCTTATAACAGTAATCTAAAAATTGGTTTATCTGTCTTTCTCCTTCTGCCAGATGCCAAGTACAAGTACAACAATAATTACAATATTGAGGCTCACAGGATTGTTGCTGTTGCACAGTTTACAACCATTACCCCCACTGTCCTTAGCAGAACCTACCAAAATAAAACACAGGATTTGTATTAATAAGACCAAAAAAAATTGGTAATAAGACCTTGTGGAGTCTTAGGACACTGGAACTGTAAAAACTAATAATTTGAATTGTATTCTTATTTCAGGGTCCGATAGTTCATTAAAGGTAAAAGTAATAATTAATAAAAAGATATAACAAAGTATAGGGACTACAGTAGGTGGAGCAGCAGGTAATCAACTTGCTTCACTCTCCATTACTGTGTGTTTGTGCAAATGGGTTTTGAGGTTTAACTCGCTTTTAAATAACTAATTAATTTTAATTGTGGGATACTACACAGCATTTTATGTTTTTGATAGTTGCAGAGCAGTACAAATTTTAAATAAAAAAAAAAAAATGTTAATTCTTTCTTGAGGTGTTGTTATTTTGATAGTTATTTTGTATAAAGTTTTCTGATTGAATATGTCAGTACAGGTTTGATATATTGATTTTTTTGATAGAAATCCTAAAACACTCTTCATTACTAATATTTAAATCCAGAATAAATAGAATTCCAAATTAAAAAAAAAAAAAAAAAAATTCAGTGTTCAAGTATTTTTATGGGGTTTTTTAAATTTCCAAATGCTGTGTGTTTGCAATTACCAAAATTACAGATTAAACAGCAAAACTGAGGTCATTAGCTTGCCAGAGCCTAAGAACCTTTTAATTTCTAGGAGCTAGCAGCCTTTGGCCTTAAAAAAAAAAAAAAGTATTTCCGCCTCGCTACGATCGCCACATACTAGTTTTTCCTTTTAGAATTTGGCATCTCTGTCTGGTCAGCAGCAGACAGTGCTATGCCGGTGTAATATACAGAGCAAGAAATTAACCCGTCTTTAATCTTCTTAACAATTATTTTTATTTACAATGATAACAACTTTTTCAAACTAAACTATACTGAGAGCTTCACTGAGCTACTGAGTCTCGTTTTAAAACATTGCTTTGATTGTGTAGATAATAACATGTAAAACTGAAAGTAGAGAAATCAAATTAGATACATATAAAGAAACCATATTGACGACAAGTCATGACCGTTCTCCTCGTTATGTTTTTGCCGTCATTTTCAGGAAATGCGTCGCTGTGCTGTTCTGATTTAGAAAAAAAAAAAGTTGGTCGTACCAATACGATTCATTCGTACCAATACTCAATTCATAGTAATTTAGGGGAGGGGGTATTTAAATGTCCATGTATGCCTAGTAATTAGGAAATGAATGGCTGAAAATCGCGCGGAGAGCTTCATGCGTTGCCATGAAGATTAAAAAAATAAATAACAAGAGAAAAGAATGAACCTGTTGTTGCGCACATTCCGAATTGTCACCATTACTTGTTTGAGTCTCGTTACCTTTCCAACATGCACATGCACGCAAGCACTCAAGCACATAAACACACACACACGTATATAAAATTTCTACTGTGTACAAGTTTTACTACTTAAAAAATAGATATGCGTAATATCTGAAAGTTGTATTTAATTAAAGTAGTCTATTCTATAAATGTATGTGGAAAATGTGGGAACACGGCGGGTTACACTACAATACAATAAAAATTGTTACGGTCCTTAGGCCTATATGAATATAAGACTGATAAACAGGGGGCTATGTAAAAATACATACGAGGTTCCTGAGCAGCTTCATGCCCTGGTAGTTGTATAGGCGGTGTACCAGCATGAGCATCCTAATGTTCCTCTATACATCTGCCAGTCCCTATACCCTGCCTCTGCTCCGAGAAGCCAGTGACTGCTGATCTGCAGCTGCAGTAGCAGAATCCGCTAACACACACACACACACACACACACACATTATAATGAAACGTGAATGTCTTGTAATATTATAAACATTCAAGCAAAAGTATTTATTTTAAGCAATACGGTACATTTATGTTGGTATAGCATGCATTTATACAAACATTAATAATAGGCTATACGTGAGGTTTACATTTGTCTTTTACGTTGTTTCTTGTGTATGTGTCTGTGTGGTTTGGTACGACTTTGCTGAGCAATAACGTGAGATTCCGCCAGTTAAATGGGATATTGACTGCTGAAACCTCGTGAGCCACAATCACGATTCCTGCTCTGGTCTCCACAATTTTTATTGTGAGAAAGCGATCCTGCCCTTAAAGCCGTGCAGACTAAAGGAAGTTATTTTACTGTTTCACGAGTATTCGGGTGACAACGTCACATTCGATTTTCACGTGCATGTAAACCTTGTTATGCAACTTGTTTTTTTTTTTTTTTTTTTTTTTTTTTTTTTTTTGTTGTAGTAAAATAAATTCTAGAATTGCCATTCTAGATGGGCCATTTAACACTATTTACACAGTTTTTTGTGTTACAATAAATGTAATATATTAGATTTAGTCATGAACCCATTTTGGACACATTTTATAAATAGCATGACGCGTCTCTTTTCATAATATCACTTCATTTGAATCTCCCGTTATTACATTCAAAAGAAATTAATATATTAGGAGGCTGAGTGGTCTGGTGGTTAAAAAAACCCCTTGTAACCAGGAGATCCCCGGTTCATATCCTGGCTCAGTCAGTGAGTCTCTCTGTGACCTTGTGCAAGTCACTTAACCTCCTTGTCTTCCACCTTTCAGATGAGATGTTTTAAGTGACTCTGCAGCTTATGCATATTTCACACACCCTAGTCTCTAAGTCGCCATGAATATATTGTCTGCTAAATTATATACATAATAATATACCACTCAAAATCCTTAGAGGGTGTCTTTCATACGAGAGGCGTACCTCACTGTTTTATGTCACTCGGCTTCTTGACCAAAACCAAAACCCTAGCATGATCGAGACGCTGTTAAATGAAAGCAAGTTTATTTAAAACACACTTCTTTACAGCAAGAACAGGACTGTAAATAATGATGCTTTCCCCTCTATTGTACAAACTTTGTTAATAAAAGCTGTCAACAGATCGTATCGAAGGACCATTCCTGCAACATAACATGCATTTACAGTAACATTAAGTATAGTATTGTAAAATAAATGAAGTTAAAATAACACATCAGCAATTAAAGTAACCTACGAGGAGGTTTTAAAAAGAAATAATAAAGTACTCACTTTGGATTCAGTCTTTTTTTTTTTTAACTGCAGTTAAAGAGTACATTTTAGTTTCCTTCAAGAGCTTATGAGTCCTTTAAAGAAAAATAAATAAATAGAAATGTATTTGTCTGTTTGTATCCAGTGCTGTTGCATACGTTTTGTCAGTAGTGTTTGTTTTTATTTATTTGTTTTCTAAAATCTGTTTTTAACAAAATCTGGAAACAAGCGAGTGGTTTCTGCTCGTCTTTAGACACATCGTTAGATAATTGGGGTGTGTGTAACAGTCTTTAAAGCTGCATTCACACTGGGTCAGTTTCAAACGGACTCTGTTTTGTTTAGATTGAAAAAATGTATCAATGTGCTTACTGTTCAGGGGAAGGGAAATCAAAAATTACTGTTCAGGGGAAGGGAAATAGTTCTTTGGATGCAAGCTAAAGTGTTTTTTTTTTTTTTTTTTTTTTTTTCAGGACCAGGTCCATTTGTGTTCACAGTGCAATTTTCACGTGAACTTGGTTCATTTACACAATGTCTGTGAACCGGATGCTTACAATATTGAATACATCAATAGCTGCATATTGAAAGATGGCAGCTATTGATGTATTGTTCCGGTTTTTAATACAGCTTTTACATATTGCTGTGGAAGAAAGCACTGGGGTACAGAGAGAGAGAGGAGTGGGGCACGAAGCACAGCCATTGCATATAGAGCAGAATGTTTTCCACAATGCCTGTGCATGCTAATCATTCATTTTCCAGTTTCAAATCAATATTTGGCACTTATGTTTTGCTGACTTGAGAATTGCATTTTTATAAAAAGCTTTTTTTTTTTTTTTTTTATATATATATAAAGCCACTCTTAGGAAAACGTCAAAGGTTTTGTGGATTTATGAAACAAATATCGAGCTATTTGGTCACGCTGATAGTCGTTACGTTTGGAGAAAGTCTGGTGAGATGTACAAAGAAAAGAACGCCATACCTACTGACAAGCATGGAGGTGGTAATATCCTTCTATTGGGCTGTATCCTCTAATGGCACAGGAAATTTAGTTCCAATACATGGTAAAATGGATTCCATAGCATACCAAAAGATATTGGTCAATCATCTGAAACCCTCTGCTACAAAACTGTATGTTCCAACACGACAACGATCCAAAGCACACATCAAAATCTACTTCAGAATGGTTAAAGAAGAATAAAATCAAGGTTCTGGACTGGCCTAGTCAAAGTCCCGATCTAAATCCGATTGAGAATCTTTGGTATGAGATGAAGAAGGATGTGCACAAGAGAAGTCCTCGGAATTTGGCTGAACTTGAACAATTTTGTGTTGAAGAATGGTCAAAAATCATTAAAGAATCATGCCAAAAGCTCATTGACAAATATCACAATTGTTTAAAATAAATTATTATTGCTAAAGGCGCCTCAACTAGCTATTAATTTTCCATGTCAGGGTATGAATACTTTTGAATTAGTATTTTTGAGGTTTGCAAAAAAAATTGCTGAAATAAATTAATATTTCTTGTAACTTCTTTTTCCTCATCTACAAAAGCAAAACTTTTGCAACAAAAGATTTTTCCTATAATTATTTGTTTTCAAGAAATTTCTAGAAATTATACATTTCCATTGGGGTATGTAAACTTTTGACTACAATTGTATAAATAAAACTTTCCTCTGTGCAACCCAAATGCCATAATTCTTATTGTGGTAAGCAAAGGGTTACATATGGCTTAGTGTTCTGTTGTATCAAAAGCAATAAACAAAGAAATGCAACTATATAATGTTAAAATGTAAGAATGTTTTATCAAGTTTTAAGATTTGACATTTAAAACATGTAAAAAAAAAAAAAAACATTTGCTAAGTTGGAACATACTGCAATAAAAGACCAGATTTTATATTATATATATATATATATATATATATATATATATATATATATATATATATATATATATATATATATATATCCAATACATATATAGGTGTGTAGAAAAATACAATGTAATAATTATGCATATTTATATTACAACTTTTGTAAACCTTTGCTTATTTTCCACACCCAAAAAAATTTGCATACCTTAATATGAAGTCTAGTATATAAAACATTGAAACAGTCTAGTCCTGCTATGAAAAATTCTTAAAATACTGGTATATGTTCCACTCTGAGTCAGGCTTTGGTCAATCACCAATTTAACAATAACCATTTCGTGATTTGAGCATTTACAAATTTTCAAAGAATGAAATTAGAGGTTATATCAGTCTCTGAGCAAAGTATTTTGCTTAAATTGCGAAATGGAAAATACCAAACAAGCAAAGAACGAAACAGAAAATAACAGACAGCTTCTTTGATGTTCTGAGTAAAGCAATATAATCAAATTGTGAAATGTGCTTTGAGAAATTGTTATTTTAAGCAGTGATTGACTGAATCCTGACTCTGAGTGTATTGTTATTAATGTAACATACATTAAATACAGTAGCACTAAAAAGACAAGATGTCTTTACTCAAGCTTTTATCATTAATTGAAAAAAGTTAATGTATTAGATTTTTAGTACCAATATATATGGAATACATTCTAATACTGCCAACTAAGAAATATACTTACTTATATATTTTACTTAAGCGTCAATTAAAACTGTTTATTTACTTAAGTATAATTGTTATTAGAAAAAAAAAAAAGACTGTATATGGACGATCTATATACTGTATACAGAGTATGGTCTTTCTTAGGTTTGATCTTTTTTTTTTTTTTTTTGTAAGAAGCTTATTTCATACAGGACCAAAAGACAAATTCTATTGTTAAATCAATATTTTTTATCCAATTTAAAAATAGTCTTGCTTCTGCAGGACATTTTATTTCAGAAGCTTTTTTTTTTTTTTTCACAATTTGTCCACGTTACACTGTAGGACCTTTTTTTCCCCACTTGCCTACAGAGGAAAACATTTTTTTTTTTGAGTCTTTTTTGTTTTTTTATGTCAAGACAAACAAACAAATAGCAAAAAGTCATGTTAAAATACCAATGGACAATTAGCAGACAGCCAAATGAAAAAACTCCAAGTTCACTGCTAGAATTACCAAGAAGTAACTTACTCATATAAAATGTTGACCCATACTATACAAAAGGAAATGTTCTAACTGACATGGTTGTGTGTGTATTTCCTGATCACTTTGTGCTCTTTATCCCCATATCAATGCCGTTCATCACAACCTTCAGAGCTCTTTGCTCTATGCCTCTGCCTTATTATTGGAATGCTCTCCATGAGCCAGACCCTCCTCATTCTCTTCCTCCTCTTCTGGTACCTAGACAAGATCAGCTCCAGCAGGTTAGTAACCACAGCCACCATTACGATACAAGCACATTACAAGTCGCACATTCATGTTTTTGGCTTTATAGTTTAAAGAGATCTAAACCACCTGAAAACCTTTCCTGGACATAATATACAATGCACAATGAAAACGCAGCAGTCTTAAGTTTTATATCAACAGCTCATAATGCTATTTACATTTTAAATAGTGAGCAAATAGATCTGTTGATTGTTTGAGTAGTATTGTTCCTTGGGATAACAAAATACTCAGCTCAAGTCCTGTGATTTCATAAAAACGGCAGGTGCTCAGTGTTTGGTATTTGAGTTGTTAAAATTGCCAAAATGAGTTGATTAAGTATCTGTATAAATAGACATTTGAAAAGACATAGTTTTAATTAACGCAAGAACAACGAAAGATACGACCATGCCTTGCTTGAGTAATGAAGATGGCCTGCTTGCTATCGGCATGATTAAATGCGGTCTGTCTGTAAGAGAAGTTGCCCGGAGAATGAGATGTTCTGCTTTAACTATCAGCACACTAGTCCAGAGAAACCAGGAAACTGACTCTGTGAGGAACAGGCCATGTTGTCGAATGTAGAGGATCACCACAACAGCCCAAGATCGTCACATCCAACTGATCCATCTACATAATCGTTTTCAGACTGCAGTGGCTACAGCACGAGAAATTCCAGGAAGATATAACCCACGCGTCAGCAGAATGACTAGCTCACCGTCTGCATGAAGCCATTCAGGGGCAACATGTTGACAGCTGAGAGCCTATGCTGTCTAGGCCTAGAGAACATCAGAGGTGGCAGCAGAGAGTGTTGGAGTGTTTCATTTACCGATGAATGCCATTTTGCCCTTGACAGACCTGACAGAAGACAACGTGTGTGGAGACATTGTGGTGAGCGTTATGCTGACTGTTGTGTTGTTCAAGCCAACGGGTGGGGCGGTGGAAGTGTGATGATGTGACACAAGAACGCCTATGGTGCAGATTGAGGGCAACCTTACTGCTCAGAGATACATTGACGAAGTCCTTGAGGCAACAGTTTTTCCCTTCCTGCAAGCCAATCTGGAAGTGTTGATTTTCCAGCCGGACAATGCAAGACCTCACAGGGCTAGGATTACAATTGCACGACTTCAAGCAAACAATGTCAACGTCTTGCCGTGGCCAGCTTTTTCTCCTGACCTGAGTTCAATAGAACATCTGTGGGACCAAATCACCAGTGTCATCCACAGGAGACAACTGCGACATAGCCAACCTTCAGCTGGCTGCAGCTGCACAGGAAGAATGGCAGAACATCCCACAGCAGCCTATCCAGAGGCTGATCGGGTCAATGCGTCAACGCTGCCAGGATTGTGTTAATGCTCATACCCAATACTAACTTTGAAATGTTTTTATTTTGACAGTGTGTCACCTTTCATACTGAACACTTATCATGATTCGTTGATCTGTACTTGTGTTAACATTTTCTATGATTTTATATAATATATAATTATTCAACAGAAAGTCAAAGACAGGAGACTGAAAAACAACTAAGCTAAACATATCTATAAGCTCAGCATATACTAGATCATGTTGATATATACGGTTTTGTTTCTCTAAAATAGTTATATTTTCACAGTAACCCAAAATGGTGAACTGGCTCAATGAACATTGTTAGATTACATACCTCCCAGTAAATGGAATCATCAAAACAGTTTTGATCAGGTGGTTGTCCCCAGATTGGCAGCCTCAAAATGAAACCTGTGAACAGTGATCAAGAACAGTTCTTCCTGAAGTGAACCTGGTTTAAGATGTTAGTACAAACATTAGTTCAATTGACTGGACTGGAATAGATTGAAAAAAATCACAAATCAGGACTACTGCACTACTAGCAAGCATGCTGTTGTTGTTGTTTTTTTTTTTTTTTTTTTTTTTTTTTTTTAAGCTGTTTCCATGCTTTAAAGCAGCAATTCTTCTAACTACTTGGCCAGTTTACTAAAATGCTTTTAAAACAATGGATTGCATACCTGTGATAGTTCCTCCCAAAATGGCAATAAACACAGATGATGCCAAGGCTGCTGCCTGCGTGACATATGACCCCCTGTTGGGAAGGAGTGAAACAAACAGCACATGACTTAAAATCATTTTTAATACATAAGGATATATTGTTTTTCGTCATTCTTTGACATTCTTGCTTTTATTTGTTTGAGGCCCAATTTAGTTTATTTTATCCCAAAGGAAAAGCAGGTAGTTTAGGAGAGACTGTACTGGTCAGAACTAATGGCTCTCAAATGCTAGTTTCCTTCCCTGCATCACTTCAGAACCTTTTTTTCAGCTTTTTAACAGTACAGTAATTATACTACTGCTTACATTTTTGTTTTGTTTTATTTAACATGGTTACACTGGCTAGTTTCATGAAGTGACAGTGAAACTGAGTTCCCAAACGCACCTTGTTTTCTATCTGCAATTTAATCCATTCTGTCCTGCTAAGAGCTGAATTTGCTGTTTTAAACCCATGAAAAATGTGTATTGATCAGTTTCCATCAGCAGTGTTCAACTGGTAGCAGCAAGTGAATGACACAAGCGACAGGGTGACAGGGTCTTTAACATTAGAAGTATATAAAACAACCCTTTAATTTGAAAACACAGCCTCTATAAATTGGGACAGACCCCCATGGAAATAAAAGTTGTCTTTCATTAGGTTAACATATATATATATATATATATATATATATATATATATATATATATATATATATATATATATATATATATATATATATAATAATTTAATCAATAAATTAGTGAATTTTACAATAAAAAAAATGACTCACTCTGCTGTTGCTCCCAGTGCAACAGCCACAATGCCAGCAATCCCTCCTAAAATACCAGGCATGCCGTGAAGATTGTGAACACCACATGTGTCTTGGATACACAGCTTGGATGCAAGGATTGGCTAAGAAAAAAAAAAACATTCATAAGGAAAATACACCAATGTGCAGCTTCACTTTGCACTTCTCTTGCACAAACTGCTCAATATCTCTCGTACATTAAGAAGCACCCTACCCACAATGTATAACCGTATACATAACAAAATTAACATCAGGAATTCCTTTTAACATAAGTGTTGTGCTGTAGTGTGTTTACTTGATTTCCATTAATTATTGGATGGACGCTGTACTGATAATACTCAAATTGTGAGTTACAGTAATGCTGTGTATTTGTTATTAAGCTGATCCTCCATTAAACAATAACATAGAAATTTCCTGTATCTTGATTGGCTGGTAACATCCCAGTGTTATATGGGCAGAGTAAAGTCATTGGTTCTGATCTCATTTCATTCTTGCAAGTACAATCACAGTTCTTAAATAATAATGAACCGTTTTATAAACGCAATAACACACTTGAAGGCGTAGCTTGCTCCAATACTTCTCAGGTGGTTGGTATACTCGGTATCAGTACAACTTATGCCTTCTTTTGTGCTGTTATTTCAGCTGCAAAACATGAACTAAATATAAGCAGGTAGAGCCCTAATGAAAATATAGGTGCTATAGTTACACAATTGTTACATAATTTATTACCTGCATTGATATGCCCACACAAGGAGCTTAATGCTGAGTGCGTGGAGTAAGAATCTGAAAACTGCCGCACAACTACAAAGTAGATGAAGTCCCTGTAATTTTAAATAGTTGCACTACTATAACATAGAAGTTCTCTTCAGAATCACCAAAGACTTACAGTCAAAAACTTGAATCCAGCGGTTGAAATGATTCCAGCTATCAAACCAATAAGCATAGCTCCAAGGGGGCCGATGTTCATGTCAGCACAGGTTCCTACTGCCACACCTCCTGCTAGAGTGGCATTCTGAATGTGAACCTGTAGAGACAAACCAGGGGATACCATCTGCCTTCATATGATGATTTTGGTGCTAACTTGTCAGAACTGGAGATGGATTCCTTCTCTGATTTATCCACATAGTAATACAAACTGGAGCAGTGTGAGCTTCTCTCCTTGGCCCCATTTTCAGTCAAGGTGCCTCATGCCAATTGCACCATACTGTCACAACTGAGGATTAAGTTAAATACCCCTAACAGTCCAGGTTTTTGGTTTTGCAGCATAAACTTTTTAAACATTTTACATTAAACATATTGCAACAAATTAAAAAAAAAAAAAAACAAACAAACAAAAAAAAACACTACATTATTTCAGGAACTATCTGACCAACCATTAGGTCCCATTGAACTGCAATTGCAAGATTGCAACAACATGAAATGGGGGCAGTAAAAAAATGGGTAAAAGAAAAAAGTAATGAAGCTATTCTTTTATATATATATATATATATATATATATATATATATATATATATATATATATATATATATATATTTTTAATAACCCTTACCATGTCAAGTTTGCCTTTGTGTTCCACAAAGCTGGAGACTGCATATGCAGCAACGACACAAGCAGCCAATGACAAGTAAGTGTTTACAACAGCTCTATACTGAGCTTCACCTTCATTAGCAATAGCAGAGTTAAAGCTGGGCCAAAACATCCACAGGAAAATGGTACCTGTAATGAAATAAATAGGCAAGAATGTATGTCTAGTTGGTATTAGATGTAATATGCAATCTGTTTGTTACAGTCTGTAGAACTAATTCTGTGATGATTAATCCGACAAACGTGATGCATAACATTACAATTCTCTTAACATCTCAGTTTAAATACAGTTATTAATGTTAAATGCTGCGGGATTCTTTGCAACACATATTGGACATATTCTGTTATTGTTGTTGTTGCGTTTTGACAGCAGTTGCAAAAGGGGCATGTACGTCTGTTTGTTTGTACAATAAAGTGCCGCTCCTGATCATCACTAAATTCTGTCTTGTGAATACACAACAATAGCATCCGCAAAGCTTTGGGTGAAATGTCTTTTACCATGTAGGAGAAAACGGAATTTGCAAACTATGCCACGGAAATATTTCATTCAAAGAAGGAATCAAACTTAATTAATGTGCTCCACATTATCATACTCAGAGCCAGGTTTACAATGGTGCCAGGTCCACACTCAGAAGGGGCCCATAACGACAGTTTTTTTTTTTTTTTTTTTTTTTAAGTGTACAAATCGCAATACATTTTAATAGAGAATGGGTGTATATATTAAGGATGTGGTGCTACATTTCTAAAAACAAGCTATTTGAAAAGTGTGTACATATTTAAGCGCCACAGAATCATGTTGTCTGGTGTTGTAGTTTACATTTTACTTCTGCACTGCAGTCATTTAAGTAAGACGCGTGACATCACACTGTCAGTGGCGTACGTGTGTATCCACGCACCGCAGTCTGCTGCTGGCGCGGGTGGATATATATATATATATATATATATATATATATATATATATATATATATATGAGATAGATAGTTTAATGAACAATATTTATTAAACTGACTATTAACAGTGAAATTAAATTACCAAATTACATTGTGTTTTGTTTTGTTTTTTACATGGGAATGCTGGTCATGGCACAACATCATATCTGTCATCTGTCATCATCTTGCTTCCAAGCCGTTATCACAAGCTCTGCCTACACCACTGCAAATGCTGACCATAATGAACATGCACAATTTCCAAACAGCCTTTCCAAATGTCTTTATTGCACTACGCATTTACCTGACACTATCAGTCTCAAACTGCAGTGGTGAAAGGTCTTTTTCACATTTAATAAGGATAAAAAGTGCTTTACGTGCTACAACGGTTCAAGAAAGACTTAAGTCTTACTCTGTTATCCATTGAATCTGAGATGGTAAACTCTGTAGACTTCTCCAGTTTAATTGAAATGTTTGCTGCAGCATAGGCAAGCTGAAAAATCTGAAGACATTTTTCATCTCTGTAAACAGAATAGTAGCTAAATGCAGTGGTTTTGTTGAGTAAGTTATTCATGTTAATACTTGCTATGTAATATAGAAATTGCTTATCTGAACCAAGACTAATATGAATACTGACACTAAATAAAATGTATTAAAGTTGTTTTATATTTTTTTTATTTTTAAAATGTTCTAAACAGTTTTAAATCCGCCCCAATTTCATACAAATATGTAATTCAAGCCCTGCAGTTCATATGAGAAATGTGCAAGGTGATACAGTGTGAAGTTGTTCTTTGTTAAATAATTGTAGCCTTGGGAGAGTTTTCATGTGGGTTCTAATTGTGCTCATACGCAATCGAATTGTCAAACTTATTTGGGATCCGATGCATTCAGGTCAAAAATGCCATTCACAATCTTTCCAGGACTTGCTGGTATCACTCAGCAAGATTGGCGCTGAATTGGGAGAGGCTACACAAGCGACAACGCTCTATATAGGATTGCTATTATTTTGTATTATGAATATTGTTTTAATAGTGTTTATAATTAGGATTAGGGGTGGCAATTTCAAATATTTTCTTATTTGAATACACAGGGTGCAACCTTTTTGTGTATTCGATTACCTGAACTCTGGTCCCTTAAACTGCCAAGAGTAAAAGGCAAATGCTTGTGCACAAGCAGACAGCATGACAGTGTAAGGCGGTAAAGTTTAGCCCGATTCACAAAGTGTTAAAACAATGTCCAAAACGAGATTTCTTCCCTGTGTACCCTATTTCCTTAGGCATAAGTTTTTTATTTTGTTTACTGAATTAAAATACACTGAACTCAATGAGCAGCAACATCACAGCGCATATCTCTTCCAATTAAAGCAACAGTTGCATAATATTGCGCAAAAACCACCAAATAGTAATGTTTCCTGTAGTGTATTCAGAATAAAATAACACCTATCAGTAACAACCTGGGCATTAACATTGAAATGTCTAAATGACATTTGTGTGCAGATGATACTGTATTGTAATAATGGCTCTTTGCTTAATCAGGATAATAAAAACTTTCAGGAAGCTTTTGATATCATTCAGCAAGTTTATTGGATTTGAAACTTATCTTAAATGCCGAAAAAACTAAAGCAACAGTTTTCACAAAAAATAAACATCTTGATATGTCAAACTTTAAACGGAAGACTCTGCAAGGTTCCTGCATGGCAGTAAATAACTAGTTAGGAATTTTCATTTTACAAAATTTGATTATTTTTGTAGATATAAATCCTGTTTTTCAGAACAAACAACAAAATAACTGATCTGGAGTACATATTTTGCTTCTGATTGACTATGGTGACATTATTTATAAAGTATCTACTATCGTGGTCTTTACAAAACTGGACCCTATCATTCTGTATCAGGTTTTTAAAAAACCTGGGTTATTCTCTTCATCATTGTGATTTATACAGATTGGCTGGTCTGACTGCTTTTTCTTTAAAGATTGAAACACTGCTACATAATTGTTTATAAGGCTATCCTTGGAAAATCCGATATTATCTTAATAAATTATTAATTTATAAATTATTAACAGCTATGGCCAAAAAGTTTTGCATCACCTAGAATTTTTGGATTGAGACATAATAATAATAAAAAAAAAAAAAATGATACATGAAATTATTATTATTATTTATATAATTATTATTATTATTATTATTATAATATTATTATTATAATAATAATAAATAATAATAAAATAATAATAATAATAATAATAATACAGTATTTCATGTTAGATTTCAAAATGCAACGTTTTTCAATTTTTGTCAGTTTTTCATTAAGTATATGGAAAACTACAAAAGCGGTATGTAATTCAATATGTTAACGTAACATCATTCAGCAGGTTTAATTCGACTTAGTGAAGCAAAATTAGTTAATTCTGTTGGGTGATGCTAAACGATTGGCCATCACTGTAGCAGCATTTATAATCTTGGTAGCACGTTAGATTACAGTGCACAAATATCCATGTAATTATTGTGCCATTTTATGGTAATAATTCTTTCCTTGTAACTACTGTTGGAATAGTCTGGAATACTGTAACCGAATAACTGTTCATATATTTTCTGCCTGTTTCTCATTGCAATCAGTAAGTGTGTTAATGAGAATACCACTTTAAGATGACAGGCAACAGCATATTGTTAAAATTGTAATTATAGCAGGAAACAAGACCATTTCCATTGAACTACCTACTTATTCCAAAAGTAGTTACAATGAAAGAATGGAAAACAACTCGTATTTACACAGTACAACAGATTATTACCATAAAATAGCACAGTAATTACATGGTTATTTGTGCACTGTAATCTAAAATGCTATCACAGTCTTTGATCTTAGACTGTTCTAAATTCCTAGGTTCATTCATTCGTTTTGGGGAAATAGCATTGTGTTCTACAGCCATGGTCTTGCAATAAATGTCAAAAAGAACCGAAACTTACCGTTTAGATACTATTAAAGAAGTTCAAATAAAAAATGGAAAACTGTGCCGAGACATGTTGTTGTTTTGACCAGCGCTCCTAAATTGTTTCTTATAATTTTACTAGCTTGTTTGTATTGCTTGTGCTCATTGGAATTTGTGTGCGGGTTTTTTTTCATTATATGCCACCTTCTTGACGAGGTCTCCCTTGAATAATATATATATTAATCTCAGCTGGTCTTTCCTGCTTAAATAAAATAAATAAATAAAATCAATGTGCACACTTACCGATCATTGCAAATAAGTCGGAGTGGTAGACAGACCCCTCATTGTCGTGGCCATTTTTCAACCCTGGTCTGTAGAGGATACGGGCTACAGCCAAACCAAAGTAAGCCCCAAAAGCATGAATTATCATTGAGGCCCCAACATCATTAGCCTGTTTGAATACAAGTTATCAACAGGTTAGACCTTTAAGAAGAGTATTACACTGAGGGGCTCCACACATTAAACTTACTCGTCAGACTTTATCTTTGAGTGACAATGCCCCCCTATGTAAACTGAAGAGTCATGCTTCTGCCATCTGCATGCTCTAGTGTAGCTCGATGTGTGCGTTAATGTACCAGTCGTCTTTAATATGTCAAATATACTGACTGGAGAAAAAAGATTCACACTTACTTTTAGCACTTCAACGACCAGATGCTCATTCATTGCAAACACAGTGATCTCCAGGATTGTCATTATCAGTAACTGGACAGGACTAGTTTTTCCCAAAACAGCCCCAAATGAAATGAGAACAGTAGCAGTGCTAAAATCTGCATTAATCATTCTGGTGAAAGAAACAACAAAAACATACATTTAGCTTTGTTTAGAACTTATTTTAGGCTATTTGAATGCAAATAAACTTTTTAGAAATAAAAATGATTAGAACTAAGAGTGCATTTGAACCATGAATTGATACTTCTGTGTTTGGGGAGGGTGGTTAAATAAATATCATTACTTTATAATGTTAATTTCGATTTTCCCATTGTGGAGGTGCCAGAAGCCTTGTACCAGTATACCCCACTGAAGACCCATGGCAGCTAGGAGCATATTGATTCCAACACTGCTGAAGCCATATCTCTTCAAGAAGGTCATCAGGAAACCAAAGCCGATGAAGATCATCACATGTACATCCTGGAACACTGCAAATAAATAAATATATATATATATATATATATATATATATATATATATATATATATATATATATATATATATATATATATATATTAGTGTTGGTTAAAATAATGCAACTTACGAGCAAGTAAAATGACATTTTCAGCGTTTTTGTGTTTTTACTGTCCCCCCCCCATGATTTTGTCGTTGATTGTTTCACATTCCCACATTCCCCGGCTATATTATAAATTTGCAATCATTCTGAATGGTTTGGGGTTGTTTTTTCAATGAAAATTAAACAAAATGTAATTTAATTTTTTTTAATTTGTTTTTAAATATTATTATTAAATGCTCGAAATCTCCCAGAGACAATATTATATGTTTGGAAATCCCATAAAAGGTAAGCAAAAAAATAAAAATAAAAAATGTATTCTTAATAACTGGAATAAATTATTTAATAAATGTCTTGTAGTGCTTTAAAGATTCCCCTGCTTTATAGAATTTTACCTACAGTGAATCTAATAGCCTAGTTATTAAGGGCAGACATTTTTTTATTTTAAACTTCACCTCAACTCTCAAGTCTCTATAGCATCTCTGTACGTATTGAACAATATATAGAAAAATTCAGGTTCAAATTACTATGTAATCTTTATCAGTATTTTTCTGAATAAGGTAGCCACAAGCACTTTGGAGACTAGTTCAAGTTGCACGTACAATATCTCTTAGCTCGAATCTTTCAGTTGGCAGATAATTAATCCCAGAGTCTACACATTATTGTATATATTTTTTTACTTTCATGCGAGTTTTCAAAGGCTCATCTACACGAGTCGCATTATTTTCAAAATTATTCACGGATACATTTATCATTGCCATAATAATGTTTTCAACAAATTTAAGCTTATCTCAAAAAGTTTTCGCATTTTGTAGATTTATTATATCGTTGTACATCTATCATAAAGGGTACAGTATTTGACGAAGCTTATATTCACTGGAAAACTGGGAAAATACATTATTTGCACCGATTTTCACAGAGTTTCATTTATTTTTATTTTATTAAGCATTACTAAATTTCTGTGGTATATTTATTGAAAATGTTTTGGTAGGTATGCCACCGGAACAAACGTCTGCACTGAGGGTGTTGTCTGGGAGTGTTCACGTGGTCCACAATGGAAATGGAAGTTTCATCTCAACACAATGTACACTGATTGCTTTCAGGAAGTATGCAGTTTATAACACTAATTAGAAAAAGTGGATAGTACTGTATTAATAAAGCCTAAATAGGTGTATTTCGGACTGCAATTAATTTTTTTAATTTGTCTTTGACGATTTTGCTTTCCTGTATGTCTTGACATCACGGTAACAAGCCAGCACATGTAATATGAAAAAATGAAGTCAATAATAACATTTCATTTAAATGTCTTGGTAAAACAAACATCATTATTTTTGTGACAGTAATGAATGCGTGAACGTGTCTCAGGGTAACACAAAAATGTTTTAAATCCTTGCGAATTTCAATGCCTGTGTTTGCCTTTCAGGTTGCGTGGAATCTCGGTGTTTATTTTCTATCAACGGTTTGCATAATCTTAAACCGCCACATCAAAAGTATATTAAAAATCTGTTTAAATTACTTTAAAGAACAACACGAAAAAGAGAAGTTGGAAGCATATAGGATTTAGGCAAAGCAAGAATGAAATGCAAGTTAAAGTAGCATCTGGGGGAAGTGATTAATGTCATTGCTTGCTCTTGTGTTCGAATAATGAAGAAGGTGAAACAGAATCAGCAAGACAATCAGGACATCAAGGTAAAAAGAAACAACTGTGTTTAGTAATTAACAGTTTAATTAAGATATTGAATCGGCTCAAAACACGGTCACGTGAACAAAAATAAAAATCTAAAACTTCAAGCCCTAGTTCTTTCCGTTTCAAAATGCTGTATCTGCGTCTTTCTAGTGCTGAATTTTTCAGCAGTTTTTCTGGGCACTTTACAAGTTTAATAACTTTAATTCTGTCATCTAGGGAGGACCTTTTGTTTCTCCACGTTTTCTCTCTTCCTTTACAAGAGAGCGCTGTTGTTTTATTGATTACAGATAAAAGACCGCTAAAATGGTTACCGTATTCCTTTGAATTTAGGACGTACCATTTAAAATCTTCATTTTCTTATAACAATAGACCTGTGCAAGGGTGCTTAATACGGGTTTGTGTCCGTTGCTGGGCAAGAGAATTGTGTTCTCGTAATATAGTCAATATGATTAGAATCAGGTAGTGTTCACAAATGACCTCCTGGAAATTGGGTGAAAGAAGCATGGACATATCAAAGGAATTCGCTGAACTGATCACACGAGACCAGTGGTGATAAGCACAAGACTTTTTTTTTTCTTTTTTTTTTAAGAACTAGTTTTTTAATGGAGTAGTATTATGCACAAATTAAGCTTTGTTCATGTATGTATGTATATATACATACATAGATACATTTATTTAAGCAGGAATAACATATTTCATATAGTTTTCTTGATACAAAATAAGTATGTTCCTTTGGTTCAGAAAACCTGAAATGCTCAAAAACTATAAACCTGTGCTTACAGTTGTGTAACAATTAGCTTGTGATTATTTTCACATGTTGAGATTACATTAAAAAAAAAACACTAAGTGACATGTGGTGGTTACACAATTTGTTCCTGAATTGTTTACATAGTTGGATTAATTTAAGGTTTACAACTATACCATTCAGATGCTGGTAAACACATTACTGTCTGTCATTGTAGACTTGCATAGATACCACACATTTCCTCTTTCAGCCTAAAATATAAACTTATTTCTACTTTCAGTCAATGCATTTTAGGAAATGTTTGACTAAAGTTTGCTTTCCCGTTTCAGTTCTTGAACAGAGTCTGTAAGTGGTAAAAATTAAAATCTCTCATTTTAGGTGTAATGTACTTCACCTTGATCAATCTGGAATCTAATTTTAAACTATGCAGGTATTGGTATGTTTTATATGTCCTTCTTAATTCATTTTTTTGGTTTCAGTATTATCTGAAGGGTAGCTGATTTGTTGTACAACCTTACAGTTAATGATCCTTACATTTAAAAAGAAAAAAAAAACTGGTTATAAATACATTCCATTAAAGAAAATAAAAGGAAGGCATAGATTATTTTTATTCTAAAAGAGGGTGATTCATCAAAGTCAGTGTGGAATTTTTGGTGCCTTATGGACCAAATTAACCACAGAATCCTTATCCGGGGGAAATGGTTGGGGGTTGTAAGTGAAAAATATGCCAACACTCTCACCCACTTAAGAAAAACAACACTGTGGTCATAGTAGTCGTAGTAGTGGTTATCAGCAGTAGAGAGGGGTTCTCCTTGGTGGTGGCTGAGCTCAGAGTCTTGCCGTGAAACATCTGTGAACCTCACAGATACATACCTCTAACTGACTAATATGCGACATGTGTGGCTGACAGGTAAAAATTCATACAGCATCCATATCAAAGCACACCATTCTTTTATCATATGCTGAGAGAGTGACACTGATAAATTCAAACCAGTAAGCCCTATTTAATTATACTCAGCAGCATTGAATTATTAGTGTTTTGGCAAACAAAATGAAAAAAATAGTATAACTATGGTTTGTTTTGCTAAATTATCAAATTATTAATTAAATATAGGCAATGGCATACATTAAAAGAGTAGTGTAGAAAAGTGTAGATTGTTTCTTCAAGCCTACCTCATTTTAGGAGTTTGCGAACATACTATCATCTCTCCTTCAATATAACAGTATTTTTGTGTTCAATAAAAGTTACAGATCCACATTTTCTAATACGTACCCTTTTTTTATGAAACATAAAAAGCCCATGCGAAAACTTAAAAACTGTAACTTTTATCATTTTATGATATAAATGGAACATTTCAATGTAATATTTTGATAAAATACACCAATTCACAATCATGGGTAATACCTACAACACTATTTTTATTTAAAAACATAAAGATAACATCATGTACGAGAATGACAAACCCAGATACTGAATAGTTGCAGTTGCTTAATCTAATATGAAATGCAATTGCTAGAACTATAAGTTCTGTCCCATTCCAATAGTTTGGTTATTATAGATTGATAAAATAATAATTCACCAAAAATACTTACTAGGATATAATTGAGAGAATCTAACACTGGTGGTGGTGGAAGTATCGTTTGAGGCTTGTTTATGGCCATCGTGTGTAGAACCCTTGTAGGCGACAAAAACGGCAAATAAAATAATTATTAGAATCTCCAAAGAAAGGGCGAGGATAGGAAATTTGAGCCTCATATTGGTAGTGAAAGATGAAGGCATGCTGAAGTCTCTTGGTCCTGTGAGTGTTTGATAATAAAAAAGGACTGATGCCTGTTTTTAAATTAGTTGCAGATTCAGTGTAATCCAATGATAGGGCAGAACATTGTAGGACAAAAGTTCACACCCAGTTAGAGAAGGCTGGGACTGCTACAGAATGCTTCAGGGGGAGTTTTCTACTCTGTGTAACTGCTAACATTGGGGGACATTTTTTAGAGTAAGCTTTATTGTGCAATATTTCACATTATGAACCCATGTTGTAATTTTCTGTAAAATGTGTTACAAGCTGTGATGCTGGTTTGTGAACGATGGTGTCTAATTTGTGTAGCTGGTAACTAATATGCCTTTGTTTTTATGATGCCCTGAAAAGAAAAAGGACCCATTTGATATACTTTATTTTTCAAAACATTTAACTCCATCTTTGCTTGCTCTCTGCTTTTTTTGTGGTTTATGCATTGCCTTTTCCCAATAAAAGAACCTGTGCTATTAAACTAGGGCAAAATTGGTTAACGCTACAATTTAGTTGCTCTTTCTTTATAGAGCTGGCGTAGTGGGATTACTGCACGGCACGGTGGTGGTTTAGCCTGAGCGTAGTTGTCCTCGAGGTAGCTGCTCACGGTCCTATGCTGGATTGGGCTGAGTTACCTTTGCCCCGTTTAGTACACACCAATAGCAATGTACATACAGTATATTATTAAATGAGTAGAAACAATTGCCGAAAATATTAGATTCTGATTGGCTGAGGCCTTCTCCCTAGCCATTAGATATCTGGTGATAAAACAACAGTGCAGAACTTCTTTCTCTGAAGCAGCCTCATCACAGTAAACAAAATCAAAACGCCAGCTGTTACTGTACGCCTGGGTAAACAAAACCACTCGAGTCAGTCAGTATGACAGCAATCCCTGAGATTAACTACAAAAGTTCAGCAGCTGAAAACATTGAAAAAGAAAAGAAAATGCCTCACCATACTGAGGTCAATGAAGCAGATTCAGACAACCTAGAAATATATACAACTGAGGAAAATGCCAAGCGGCAGACAAAATGGGCTATGAAAGCTTTCCGTGACTGGCTAACTGAAAAGAACATTGACTTAACAACAAAACAGCACAACAACAGCAGCAGCTCAGTCTGCTGAACAAAACCCAGACATACATGTTGAAACAATGAATGGCAACATTCAGTTCAATATCTATGAATCCTAAACAAGAAACTGTTACCGAAGCCCCAAAAAAGAAAATATTATACAAAACGGTTTAAAATCACATGTTTTATTAAGCTAACAGTTACTGTGGAACTACTTTTTCTCCCAGTGGAAAGTTACAGAAATACAAATTATTAAAAAAAAAAAAAAAAAAAAGTTTAAACTTTATTTACCAACAACAACACACTCACAGAACCATTTAATAATAGCAATAATACACGCAAGGGTCTGTGTGTTATCATGAGATATCACCACTTATTGTGTGGTAGCACACACCCTGTTGTGTATTATTGTTTAATTGAACCTTGTCACTTCTAACAAAAAAAAACAAAAAAAAAAACACAAAAAAAACAATGAACTTTAAAAACAATACATGTTTGATCTATCTGTACATGTGAAGCTGGGATCTGACTGTAACAAATGACTTTAGGAAATGAGGAAGGGGCTTGGAAACATTTATAATGAATAGTTTGTTAGAACACTTAGGGCAGGAAGAATGGATATCTTAAATGTACGTCCACTATGATATCCTGCAGCTTGTATGTTGTGTGTTCAGGCGTTTCAAACTGAGCAAAATGATTCCTGTTCAAATAAGAGACACCCTACATACAACATATTCACATATTATAATATTAAATTAACACTGTACTGAGGAACTACTATGAAATTAACTTTTTTTTTTGTACTATTATGTGTTATCTGTGCACTGGGCGATATTTTTACACAAGAGAAGATGCAAAAGAGAAGATCATCACATTCAGTACTGCCATATAACACCATACTTGTGGACTGTTACATGTGGGGTTCTCTTTTGATCTTGTTGAGAATATATTATAATTGGATGCAGGTTTAATTCTTTTTTTTTCTAAGGAATCATGTTTTTTGCAAAATACTTAATTGTAAGCTTTTTGCATTTGCTGTTTTTGTTGTACATTTATAAGCTCTTTAGATGCATGTGTCTGAGATCTTGTCTAAAATCGATATTTTGTCACCGTTTTCTCGCTTAGATTATATCAATAATTTAATGTTATGTGTTGGTCTATAGTTTTACTATGGCACAGTAGGAGTGGTAGTGTTCTATTAAACTTTCTCTCTAACCAGTGTTTGTACACGTGAAACAAGAATTTGAAAGTTCCTTGTGAGACTGGAGTGCCTGGTGGTTTTAGGTACTTCATTCAGGTTCCAGTTTACATTGGATTCATTGGATTAATAAAACAAAACATTCTGAATAACAAAACAAAAAGGAGGCCACATTAACCATTGTGTCTTATTACTTTGAATATTTCTGTATCACACCTTTTGAACATAGCCACAGTCTTGAAGAGTTCAAACCAAAGATATTTAATTTTATATGTTATTATTATACTACCATACACTACTTTTTGGAGAGTACATGGTACTAATATGATACACTAGATGCACAGGCATAGAATCATTCAAGAATGTATGGCAAATGCTCTAGTGAAAGTTTATTTTAGCTTGTAATAGTTTGTAACTGCATTTGTGTGGTGAACACAGGGTCCATCACCCTATCCCTTTCTTATCTTATTAATCTTGAGCTGTCAAGAGACGAGATGTGGAACAGGCGATAGGGGGCTGAGCTACCATGATGATATAGCTTTAGCCAGTGTTTTCCACAGCAATATATTATTCAAAATAATCCAGATTGTTTTCATATTTATTTACACACGCATCAGCCTTTAATCAGGGTCGTTCTCCCGGAGAAAGAGTTTCTCTCCATCCTGCAACAATGCTTGTACTGAAATGAGTGGGATTTTGTGGGAACAGAACATGAGCATTGTTGCAGGAGGGATACACTGCCATGCTTATAACAGAAATGATCCTTCTCCTGACCAACACACCTGAGTTTATTGTTCTCTTGTTCTTGTGTTATGTACTGTAACACTGTATGTGTGTTTCCTTTAGAGACTGGAGCGAGAGAGATGTGTGATACCAAAATGGATATCTGGAGCACTTAACCCCTCACAATAAATGCAAGTGTAAACTCACACTTGAAAAGTGTGATGTATTACCACAGCAAAAGGGCCTTTGGTTCTACACAAATCCTGGGAACTTAGGTATAGTTGTACTGTACCTTGCTCTGCTTCCCCATGGTCCAGTGTTTTGTTTAGGACTTCAACCATCAAAGCGAGTGGGGAACCTGTAAAGATAATCTGAACCTCGAGTCATTTGCTCAATAGGAAAGACCAGTGGCTGATTCCGCTGATTTTTATGAGCCATTCCACCCCAACTAAATTCTGCAGAATTCTTCATTTTTACCTTCAAAAATATGTAATTTATTAGGGAGTTCAACTTTAACTTCTAAAAATCCAACAAAAAAATGATGATCTCTCAGCTGTATGTGACTTAAAAATGATCATATTGGTAACAGTACATTTAAAAGGACTGTGATAAAATTTTCTTTCTGTGAGAGGAATTCAAAGTTATTTCGTCAAGATTTCTTTTGGCCAAATTTGTTTTAATCATTTAGTGAAAGTTAACATCCTGTATATTCCCAGGTGGGGAAGATAACATATCTGTATTTATAAATAGGAATATTTGCTATTTGAAGTTGCCTTACTGTTTAGGTAATATCATAATACCCAGCAAAACAGTATATTGAATCCAGACGTAGTCAGTGTGTGTGTTGTTCCAAATGTTTGTTGAACCAGTTGACAGGTAAAGGTCAGGTCATTTAAATATACTGCATAGTGCATGGTAGGCAATGGTGCTCAAGAATGCAGTGAGCATTTTTATGACTTTGCTCTGGTCAATGTGCTGTGCCTTCCAGTTAACATATATGGCAGCATTTTGAGAACATTCTCTGAGATCTCTCAACACATGTTTTATTGGCATGTTTTGTATCTGGTATCTTTTGCGCTCTCTCAGTCTGACCACTCAATAACACCACAAATAAGGTATCTGATTTAAGACTATCAATCAATCAATCAATCTATCAATCAATCAATCAGTCTTTATTTTATATAAAGCCTTTCATAGTCGACCACCGTCACAAAGCGCTTTACAAGATAGTGAGGAACAATGCATAATACATTAAATACAGTGAGATACAGGGCATAGTACATTAAATACAAACAGTAAAAAACAAGTGGTTTAGTCATTCTACTGTTACATGGTTTAAAATAAACCAATGGTTTATAAGCAGCACACACCATGCCATTTTGTAAAGATTGCACAACACTTATATGTGGTTTAAAAGGACACTTTTTTTGGAGAGCCCTCATCCAGGCTGAACTTTTTTTACAGTATAGTGAAGCATGTAATAAAATTGCCAAACAAAAGACATGGCTACCTGAGTACAAAAACAGCAATATGACTGACTGCCGAGAAAAGATGAACAGAGATGTCACTGCCCAAATACACAAATAGCAACATGACTTACTGCCGAGAAAAATACTAACCGTTACTACCCGATCTCGAATCATCCATGATATACAGGCAGCCATTTTCAAAGAAGCGTTATTAGCTTCCTGGGGAATTTGAGGAGAAGCTTTTACAATTTCAGCATTTCGTTTTTAGGCTGAGTTCTAACAAACAGTATCAGCATGGACAGATCGGAACTGCTGATCAAACCGCCGTATTTTTCGCATGCCAATCAACACCAAACTTCACCAAAAGGAAGAAGAACAGGTGTGAGTAATGATTGAAAATGAGAAGCAGCACATCTGTTTTTTGGGGTTTTTCTCAGTATTTGTAGGGTGGGTGAAGGAGTCATCTGGCGATTCACCCTCTATGGAGAACTCCAAACCGCGATTGCTCCATGTCTGGAATGGTCTGATTTTTTTAATATGTTTTTTTTTGTAAGAGCTGTAAGTCATTAAAAACAACAATAATTAGTAATATTAGTAATCCAGCTGGAATTACCTGTTTTTTACTATTTTATATTTTTATATATATATATATATATATATATATATATATATATATATATATATATATATATATATATATATTATTTTTGCTGACAAACCTGGGGGGCAATTAATTCAACTTAAATAAAATGGGCTGAATGGGCAGTGGAATAAGAAAGGATCACCTTTCATACATTATCTTTACCAATACAGTAATCAGTAGCCTAGCTACTACTGTGTAAGCAGTGTCTTTGATATTGAAATCTATGTGAATGCAAGGTAAGGAGGTGCAAACTCTTGCTTGATCGATATAGGGTTGATATACTGCTGTATGTGTCTATTAAAGTAAAGCTTTCCTTCATTATACAGGTAGTTGTTTAGTATCTGCCGGCTCAGTCTATATTACATACTGACGGTATGCACTATGATACCGTGCTGTACTCTTGATTCTGTTTTGGGAGTTATTCTTTCAGCACCAAGAAAACGTGCTTGGGAAAGTGATTAGTTTTGTTTCGATCCAAAAGAATGATCATGATTGCAGCTTCCCTGTTTATTTTTTAAACATGCATTTAAACTAATGCTGCTGCGATCACAATTGTTCTTTTGAGTATAATCATTATATAGATGTGGACGGAACCTTGTATGATCGCTGGGTGTTTTCCATTGCTGTATTACCTCGGAAAGCGCCTGCATTTCACTTCAGAGATTGGGTGAGTTAATGCAGGAGTGATGTGCGCGGAGTTAAGGTTTGCTTTTTAAAAGTGTTATTTTGTGCCTTGCAAAACTGGTTTTGTGCTTTGCGCATAATTTCGAACATGGCAGGATCTCACAAATTGTCATCCACTCCCGCCAAATTGTGCTATGCAGACATTATATCTGTGCACAGCGCAAAACGGATTGTGGCACGCCAAAAGAAGTTTAGAATATGGCATATTTTGCACATTCATGCATAACCATCTGCGTGGTGCACAAACCTTTAGAATGTCTGGGCCTATGGCCTTAACGATGTCACAAATTTTTGATACATGTCCCCCAGTGCCTTTTTGGTTGTCCTTTTAGTAGTAGTAATCTCATTCACTTTCCATCTTTGGTTATATAGAGCCATTACATTTTACTACTAAAAGTAACATATTAAATTAATAATGGAGTTTATGCTGGGTAGATTTGCAGAGTTGCTGACTGCATTGGCCTTTGCACACCAGTGGGCTTGGGGTAGTTCACCTCACTGCATCAAGTCCATTGACATGAGTGGAAGTTAGAATCCTCTTGTTCAATGTACTTTAGTGTTGCCTTGGCACTTGACCATCCTGGATTTACTTGGCACTTCTTTACAGTGTTTTCAGTTTTTCCACCCTTTATATTTGATGTCAAACATTATGTGATAACTAGGGCTCTTTGATTGTGAGAAATACATCACTCACTTTTTAGAGTAACAATAGTTTTGAGCAGACTTCTTCATTGAAATCTTTGATGGCACCTGAGTGTACTCCACAACGCTTTCAAATTAGACTTTACATCTAGAATCTACACAAACTACTTCACATTGGTAAAGTAAAAAAATGCATATAAAATATAAATAAGTACGATTTACAGAGAAAAACAGATTGATCTCAGTTGCATAAGTATTCAACCCCTTTGTTACTGCAGCCCTAAATCAGCTCAGGTGCAAATGATTTGTTTGAAAGGTCACAAAATTAGTGAAATGGTTTCAGCCTGTGTGTTCTCAAAGTGGTTTAAATTGTAGATAATTTCCCTCAGGTATATTAATACTTTCAAGCTGCTAATCACATAGTCATCCAACAAAGCAACCATGAAGACCAAGAAGCTTTCGAAATAAGTCAGGGATAAAGTAGTAGAGAGGCACAGAGCAGGAGAAGGGTGCAAGACATTTTCAAAGGCACTGATTATCCCTCTCAGCACAGTGAAGTCCATCATTAAGAAGTGGAAGATGCACCATACCACCCGGACACTACCCAGATCAGGTCACCCTCCCAAACTGAGCAGCCGGGCAAGCAGGAAACTTGTTCGGGATGTCACTCTGAAGCCAACGATGAACTTGACAGATCTGCAAAGTTCTGTGTCGGAGATGGGAGTCAGTGTTCACACATCAACAATAAGCCAGTTCCTACACAAAGCTGGCCTGTATTGATGGGTGGAAAGAAAGAAGCCATTACTCAAAAAGACTAATCTTAAAGCACATATGCAGTTTGCGAAAAAGCATGTAGATGATACTGCAGACATGTGGAATAAAAGGTTTTGTGGTCAGATGAGACAAAAATGTAACTCTTCGGTCTAAATTCCAAGCATTACGTTTGGCGCAAGCCCAAAACTGCACATCACCCAGTCAACACCAAGCATGGTGGTGTCAGCATCATGTTATGGGAGTGTTTCTCTTCAGCAGGGACTAGCAATCTTGTCAGGATAGAGGGGAGTATCGATGATGCAAAGTACAGGCGAATCCTTGGGGAAAACCTGTTTGAGTCAGCCAAGGCTCTGAAACTGGAGAGGAAATTCACATTTCAGCAGGACAGTGACCCGAAGCACAAAGCCAAAGCCACACTGGAGTGGTTGAACAAGAAGAGAATGAATGTTCTTGAATGGCCCAGTCAAAGTCCTGACTTGAATCCAAGCGAAAAATTATGGCAAGACTTGAAGATTGCAGTCTATTGACGATCCCCAACAAACTTGTCAGAACAGGAGCAATTTTCCCCTGAAGAATGGGCAAAAATTTCACTCTCTTACTGTGCAAAGTAGGTAGAGACATATCCAAAAAGACTCACAGCAGTAATTGCTGCAAAAGGTGCTTCTACCAAGTACTGAGTTAAGCGGCTGAATAATTGTACAACCAGTACTTTTTATTTTGTCATTTTCTTTGGAAGTTTTACTGATTTTTAACCTCCTCCTCATATAAGTGTTCAGTTTAACCACTACAGCTTTGAATAAAAAAAGTTTATTTGAAAAACTGTGCATACATTATATGTAATTCCACAAAATGTGACATTATTGGTAGGGGGTGAATACTTCTGCAAACCACTGTATATCTAACACAATTATTCCAGTAAATCTTATCTAATATGTATTCCCAATGCTTTGTAGATCTCACGTTTTGTTAAAAGTGTATTTGATTTTCAATGGCATCTTGCACTCCCTTCCATGATGTACTTGAAAGAACACACACACTGAGAATAATAATTTAAAAAGTATTTAATGCTAAAGAATTACACAAGGTCAATAACCTTTTATAAACTTTCATAAAAGTGAACCCAAGCCAACGTGAGTCATAAGTGCACACATCACAGTCTTCAATGTTTGTAGTGAGGGGGGTGGGGTGGGGGGGTGTTAATACTAGACATCTTTACTATTGATTTACTACAGAAGAGACCTGCCTTCCTCATACTGTCTACACCCCTCATCACCTCACCCCTCATTTCCTGAACCTCGAGCTCAGGGAACAGTTTGGATAGCTGAGATAAGAAAGCTTGAGGAAAGAGTGCAATCAGGGCTTTTAGATCTAGGCATTGGTTTGGTAACAGATACAATGAAATACCCTATGTTTATTTTGCTGCTATATTCTGTTGGTATAACATCTTTGCAAGAGCTTTAATTAAGGAACTTTGCAGAACAAGTGCTTTATACTGCGTTCTTAATTCACTAAGTGTAAAGGGATTCAAGACTTTTAAGGAAAAGTCTGTGGACCCTATTTTGAAGTGCAAAGGAAAAAGCTATTTTTCTCAAAGAAATACATTCATTTAGCAGTAGAATGCTAATGAGAAACAACATAGCTCCAGAGAGGGTCAATACTTTATTGTTCAAAGTATTTTGTTATTGTTTTAAATTGTAGCTATTTTTAAAGTAAGTATATTAAGTATTTAATATGCAATTTCATATTTGTTCTGAAGTTAGATGTCATTTTGCAATTTTGTACTCCATGCCGTATACTGTATATGTTGACTATCAAGTATATGTTGGTATTTTCCTGCTCCAACTCCTATAATAACAGATGTAACACTGGTTATTATGTTTTGTAATAGCGCTAATCTGTCGCTGTCATGGATTATATATCTATATTGCTAAACCTATGTAATGTTTATGAACATGTAACTTCAATGATGCATATCAATTAAATACTTATTCATGTCCGTCAATGATTTTATTAATTTCAGAAATGGCTTTGCACTTTTTTTTATAACAGGGTCATTTGTTTTCAGTGTTATGAATATATACAGCGCTGATGGAATATGCCGTATAACTATTCCATGCCTTTCTGAATGAAAAACAAATACTTTATGGAACCAAGTCCAAATATTTAGATAGTGGTACATGCCGAAATAGCTTGCACTACATTTCTGAAAGATGATATATTCAGTTATATCTCCACCTCCATGTTTTAATAATCTACTTGTGATATCATATATCAAAAAACATTTAAAAATAAATACTTACATAAATCAAGGTACAAAATTGAAAAGCCTTTGCATACCATTGGTACTTTACGCATTCAAACAAACAAGGGCTCCCTTAGTTGGGGTTTCAGTAGAACACATGTGATACTAATTAAGTCTGCTCCATGAACAGTTAAAAAAATAAACGTTACACATTCCTGTTTGAGCTGGACTAATTGCAGGGTGAGGACATTATTTATGATTATTATTTATTGAGAGTCTCTCAGATTCAAAGTAAATTGACCAGAGCTGCATTCTTAATTTACCAGAACTTGGGATGGTTAATTTAGTCCAATCCAGACGTTATTGTCTTTCTCAGAGAAATCTTCAGCATTTTGGAAAATATCTAATTAATAATAATAATACATTTTATTTATAGAGCGCTTTTCTCAGACCGAAAGCACTGTACAAGAAAAACATACAGTGGCTTGCGAAAGTATTGACCCCCCTTGGCATTTTTCCTATTTTGTTGCCTTACAACCTGGAATTAAAATGGATTTTTGGGGGGTTTGTATCATTTGATTTACACAACATGCCTACCACTTTGAAGATGCAAAATATTTTTTATTGTGAAACAAACAAGAAATAAGACAAAAAAACAGAAAACTTGAGTGTGCATAAGTATTCACCCCCCCCCAAAGTCAATACTTTGTAGAGCCACCTTTTTCAGCAATTACAGCTGCAAGTCTCTTGGGGTATGTATCTATAAGTTTGGCACATCTAGCCAGTGGGAATTTTGCCCATTCTTCAAGGCAAAACTGCTCCACTCCTTCAAGTTGGATGGGTTCCACTGGTGTACAGCAATCTTTGTCATACCACAGATTCTCAATTGGATTGAGGTCTGGGCTTTGACTAGGCCATTCCAAGACATTTAAATGTTTCCCCTTAAACCACTCGAATGTTGCTTTAGCAGTATGCTTAGGGTCATTGTCCTGCTGGAAGGTGAACCTCCGTCCCAGTCTCAAATCTCTGGAAGACTAAAACAGGTTTCCCTCAAGAATTTCCCTGTATTTAGCGCCATCCATCATTCCTTCAATTCTGACCAGTTTCCCAGTCCCTGCCGATGAAAAACATCCCCACAGCATGATGCTGCCACCACCATGCTTCACTGTGGGGATGGTGTTCTTGGTGTGATGAGAGGTGTTGGGTTTGCGCCAGACACGTTTTCCTTGATGGCCAAAAAGCTCAATTTTAGTCTCATCTGACCAGAATACCTTCTTCCATATGTTTGGGGAGTCTCCCACATGCCTTTTTGCGAACACCAAACGTGTTTGCTTGTTCTTTTCTTTAAGCAATGGCTTTTTTTGGGCCACTCTTCTGTAAAGCCCAGCTCTGTGGAGTGTACGGCTTAAAGTGGTCCTATGGACAGATACTCCAATCTCCGCTGTTGAGCTTTGCAGCTCCTTCAGGGTTATCTTTGGTCTCTTTGTTGCCTCTCTGATTAATGCCCTCCTTGCCTGGTCCGTGAGTTTTGGTGGGCGGCCCTCTCTTGCCAGGTATGTTATGGTGCCATATTCTTTCCATTTTTTAATAATGGCTTTAGTGGTGCTCTGTGGGATGTTCAAAGTTTCGGATATGTTTTTGTAACCCAACCCTGATCTGTACTTCTCCACAACTTTTTCCCTGACCTGTTTGGAGAGTTCCTTGGTCTTCATGGTGCCGCTTGCTTGGTGGTTCCCCTTGCTTAGTGGTGTTGCAAACTTTGGGGCCTTTCAGAACAGGTGTATATATACTGAGATCATGTGACAGATCATGTGATCATTGCACACAGGTGGACTTTATTTAACTAGTTATGTGACTTCTGAAGGTAATTGGTTGCACCAGATCTTATTTAGAGCCTTAATAGCAAAGGGGTTGAATACATATGCACGCACCAATTTTCCATGATTTAGTTTTTAGAATTTTTTTTAAACAAGTTATTTTTTTCATTTCACTTCACCAATCTGGACTATTTTGTGTATGTCCATTACATGAAATCCAAATAAAAATCCATTTTAATTCCAGGTTGTAAGACAACAAAATAGGAAAAATGCCAAGGGGGGTCAATACTTTCGCAAGCCACTGTACAATATACAAAGGTACATGTAAAATATCGGTCCAAGAAAACAAATCAAAAGCTAAAATAAATCAGCAAAAGCTGTCTTAAGAAGGTGTGTCTTTAAGCAGGGGTTTTCAACCAGGGTTACTCGTACACCCTGTTGGTACTGCTGAGGGTCATAGGGGACTCAGAAATGCACAAATAAAAATGAAAGTAAATGAAAATAACGATCTTGAATTGATGTTATTAATAGATGTCCACTCTGATATGGGTGGGTGAAGCAGGGGTCTGGTGATTCTGCCTATGTAGAGTGCTTGGTGCTGCTCATCAACTTTGCTGTTTTCAACTTGTGTAATTGAATACTAATCAGTGAAGCATAATATTTCTGCATTTTGTAGACGTATAAATGCTCTGGTAAACATAAATAATAATCACAATACTCATACTTTGACGGTTTTTGTTTTATTTACTAGGCACGACTGCATTTTTTGTAACAGCAATAGCGGATGGTTGAAATGGACACATGTCTTGCAAAAAGAAGAAAACATAAGAGTGAGAAAACAAGAGAAAACACACAAGCAAAGTGACAGAAAGTTATATCAAATCCCTTTGGATCATTTTTATGTTGGCTTTAATAAAAAATGTATATAGTTGTTATAGTTTTATCTTGAGGTTAATGTTTTTGATATATGGTGGTCTCCCGGCACGCACCATTAACCGACTGCAGCTAGTTCAGAATGCTGCTGCCAGGATTCTTACCAGATGAAAAAACTTGATCACATTACCCCCCCCCCCCCCCCCTAACCCTAACCCTAACCCTAACCCTAACCCCCCCCCCATCTTGACCAGCTGCACTGGCTACCTGTAAAGTTCAGGATTATGTTCAAAACTCCTGCTCCACCACAATGCCCTTCATCACACAGGTCCCGAGTACCTCCTCAACCTGCTGACTGCCATGTAACAATTTTTTTAAAATTTTTTTTTGGTTCCTGGGTAGTAAGTGTTATTTCCTAATTGCTTATGCCTCAGAAGTATAGAAAATGGCTATTACTCCCCACAAACTTTGCTTTTGTGACCAGGACAGTGATATTTTGAAATTTACCTATTTTCCAGAACATTCCAGATAGATTCAGTGCTGAGTAAACTTGGAGTAACTTCTAGAACTTTCTAGAACTTTCCAGTAATATAAATAATAGTATAAATACAGGGGCCTTAAGCCCACCAGTTCAGTTTAGTTCCAGCAGCCTAAGTGGATACATATCTGCATTTTTCTGACATGGCATCAAGAGGCTGCAATGGTAGCACTCCTGATGGGTCTCCAATGCGGTTTTACCAAGTTTCCCTGCTATCTTTGCCTTTGGGACAACAGGGACATCAAGGCGCACTACCACAGACGGGACTGGCCACAGCGGACCGAGTTCTCTGTGGGGAGGAACAACGTCAAGTGGGAGCCACTGCTGATGCCACCACTGCACATCAAATTGGGCCTTATGAAACAATTTGTCAAAGCTCTAGATAAGGAGTCGGCAGCCTTCAAGTACCTTCAAGACTTCTTCCCTAAGCTGTCTGAGGCAAAGGTCAAAGCCAGTGTCTTCGTCGGACCACAGATAAAGAAGATCCTGGAGTGCAATGAATTCCCCAAGAAGCTCACTAGTAAGGAGAAAGCAGCTTGGAACAGCTTTGTTGCAGTGGTTCGGGGCTTCCTGGGCAATCACAAGGCCGAAAACTATGTGGAGCTGGTTGAGACTCTAGTGAAGAACTACGGCACAATAGGCTGTAGGATGTCCCTCAAAGTCCATATCCTTGATGCTCATCTTGATAAATTCAAGGAGAACATGGGAGCGTACTCGGAGGAGCAAGGTGAGCGCTTCCACCAGGATATACTGGACTTTGAACGCCGCTATCAAGGACAGTATAACGAGAACATGATGGGAGACTGCATTTGGGGGCTGATTCATGAAAGTGATTTACAGTATAATCGTTAATCCCGAAAAACTACTCACTTCTATATCTTTTGTAGTCATTTCTATATCTTTTTTCTATATCTTTTGTAGTCATTTTTGTATTACTTTATTTGTATTTGGATTCATATGTTGTTTTTTTCTGACTTTATGTGAACGAAAAGACCGTTTTCTCATTGGAAATAGGTAAATTTCAAAATATCACTGTCCTGGTCACAAAAGCAAAGTTTGTGGGGAGTAATAGCCATTTTCTGTACTTTTGAGGCATAAGCAATTAGGAAATAACACTTACTACCCAGGAACAAAAATTGTGTTACATAGTGTTATGTATTTCTCTGTATTTGAAGTATTATGGATATTCTTGTAAAGCGCTTTGTGATGGTGTTCCACTGTGAAAGGTACTATATAAAATAAAGATTGATTGATTGATTGCTATTGTAAACATTTTAAATGGCGCACATAATTGTGCTGAGATGGGAAGTAAATGCCAACGTTTTAAACATTTACAGTACAGACTATTTATAATTACTTTACTGAATAGAAAGCGAATACCAGTGTTTCCAAATACTACTTTTAATTCTGGGCATCTAAAGACATGTATTTAAACGTTTTAAGAATTAAGCCTACTGTTTGGCATTCTATGCTAAACCGGTAGTTTGTCAGTCGCAAACCTTTGCGACATAAATTATATATTAAATAAATGAGACAAAAAGAAATGTGTTAATCAGAAAATGTTCCCTTTTATTGCAGCTGTGGTACCATTCCAGCAAGTAAAAATGGTAAAGGGGTACTTGAGCTGAAAACTCCAGGCAAAAGGGGTACAGTTTCAAAAAAAGGTTGAAAACCCCTGATCAAAAAAACAGAGCTGGAACATATTAGACTGGATCTGCACTCAATATGCATTGGTCATAGTTGTTATTTACTTATCACAGCTGTTTGATAAGTCACAGGAGCAAAACATTTGCTGCAACAGTAGTAACAACTTGTCAGAATTGGCAAGTGGTCATCGCATCTAGCAGGCAGCATCACAAAGAGGGCACTAAAGCAACAGATGCATAGTTTTGATAGGTATGGAAAGAACAAACTGTTTTTCAAGAAAATTGAGGTATGACAGATCAAGTGTGGCTGTCCAATAAAAGTGCTATATAGCCGCCTGGTATTTGTGGCTGACGTAGACATCATTTTATCTACACTATGAAAGCTGCAGTGTGCCGATCTCATCCTACACCTCATCTTTTGTTGGAGAGGTGTTTCAAGGTGAACTGTGTTTGAGCAAAAATAACAGAAATCGTTACAGAATTTAAATGTTTCTGGGTGACTATGTATTTATGCTAGTTCAGTCAGGAAAACTGTATACTACGTTATACATATTTTTATTACATCTTTGGCCTTTGGCCTCTCCCTTCGAGGTACCCCAGCTCATAATTTAGTTTGCTGATAGTGGAGAGGCTGACTGTAGGGAGGCCATGGGCAGGGGGCAAGGATAGCTGCCGTCCCCCTTAGACGAAGCTAGACAGGGTGACACACCCTGACACACAACAGGGATGAATGGATTGAGGTAAGTTGCTGTTAATTGAATGACGAATGAGATACTAGTCATTTGACTGACAAATGTCTGGTAATGGAGGTGCCTAATATGCTTCATGTTTACGATTTTAATCTAGGTTAAAAGTGAGTTCCCTACCTAAAGTATCGCTTTGCTCCTCCACAGCAGAAGGCAACCCTAGTGCACATCACATAATTCAATGTCTTGCTTAACAGGCTGTCAATCGGGTGTTTCATCAGTAGGTTGCTTCTTGTAAGTGTGATGAACACTATCTGGTTTCTCTATATGTGAATATTAATGGCGTGTCATTTCTTTGATAACTGTAAGTGCAGTATTGTTTCCTTTTACAGGTTACTATTTTTTAACAAAAAAAAAATTACCAGAGCATTCACTAGTTGATATTTAGCAGATACTCATTTTGAGAAATCTGTTTCAGATTTACACCAGTTACCTCAATGATAAGAAATACTAGAAACAAAGCCTGTTCCATATCTGTAGATTTTCTGTCACAAACAGTACTTCGGCATTACTGCTCCTTTCCAAGCTGAAAACTTCAAAGTCCCACGGACAAAATAGATAAGCTCCTGCTTATCTCAGGTCTGAGCACAATGCCTTCAGGTGTGGAACTAGAAATCTAAGAACCACTGCATTTTTTATCCTGTGTGTGAAAGTACAGGTAACAGTGTTGTGTTAACAATCACAAGATATGAAGTGGAAAAACAACTACTGATTTTAAAAAATTTGAATACATTTCAGTTTTATTTAAAACCGAGACTGAGAAAATGCATCATGTCTGCCCCAGAGTGACTACCCATATACACTTCTTCTTTTGAGACTTAATTTTGTAAATAATATTGAATTGAGTTGATTTCCAGTTACCCCATATTGAACCTTCAGTCAAATTACCAAAATAATCCACCTAAATCGCTGCCGCTGGGAGCGCAGGATGAGTCACACAGCTTGGACGGCGCCAGTCACGGCTGTGCAAAGAGGCCGGACTTTTCTGGGGACTCTGAAAAGGGACATCACATTGGGAAACAGGCAGGGATTGCTTCTCCTCATCGCGTAACAACGAACCCTACTGAGCACATTCAGAGTGGATAAAAACCAGGGCTGATCTCTCTTCTGTGAGATCGGTAGCCCGCCCACCTCTGCTCTGGATTGTTCAGCCTAAAAGCGATTCTGGCTTTAGGCTTGTGAGATCGGATGACGCTCACTCGCCCTGAGAACGTTTGTGCTGTGTGGGTACACTGCGGTGAACAGAAAAGTAAAAACCTAATTGGACATTCCAAATTGGGGGAAAATAAGTACAAATAATAATTGGTCACTCTAAATTTAAAAAATAATAATAAAAATACCAAACTAATATTATTTGGATATTTTCAGCAAAAAAAAAAAAAAAGTTTCAGATTTTATTGCAATTTGAAAATTTCTTAACAAGCTGGGGACTACTGCATCTCCCTTGTATGCAGTTGCAATTTTTCTCACTTTGGTTGCGCTAGTCGCTGTCCTCAGACACTAGTTCTCCGGTTGATTTATGTAGCAATTACCATGCAGCTACAAGTTTACATTTGGCTTGAACAATGTGGGTTGGGCTCTGCTAAACTGAATCTGTCAATTTTGCTTTCTCGTTCGGCTTGTTTTGGAACAGCTGCTGCGGAAGCGCATGTTGGTTTGGTTAGGATCGGACATTACAATGAAGAGGCAGTCAAAATGACGAGTAGTTGATGAGCTGTTTAGGGTTTTCCTTAAATAAAAGTGTCCTTGAGTGGCATGCTTGAAGGCAAGGAAAGGTTTTGGTCACTTTATTTCTTGGTATCCTGACAAGTGCCATTTGGAGCAGGCAAGTTCCGCAAATGCATTTATGCCTTGCTGTTATGTGGCTCTTAAGAGACTTTTCCAGTCTTATCTGACCGATTTGAAACCAATCAGATGCTGAAACCGCACATGCCTCCTGTACTGTATATTAACTGTTGTACTACGAAAAGGCAATATAAAACCCATTGCCATTGGCATGGTTACAAACAAAAAAGTCATGAACTTTGTTTAACTGCACAAGAATTATGCTCAATTATTTCCTGTCTGAGATGTTCCGATAGACTCTCAAGACTTAAACACTCCCTAATAGCTTAAAGTAACCCACTTTGGTTTTTTTTTAGAACAGGATGCGTGTTTATGTTGAGATTGTATGTGCTCATGTAAATACATTAAATATACATTACAGAGTACATTCTGACATGAAAGACATTGTTACACCCTGTGGGATATCACTTTTTTTTTTTTTTTAAGTATCATGGGAGCGCATGTACGTGTGACTGCTGATGCAAAATAAGAATGTCTATTGGGAATATGTTTTTATAAACCCACTGCTTCATGTTTTCTAATGGTACTTTTTACTTTGACCTCTCTACCATGCTGTGGTGATGTGACTTTTTTTGTTTTCCAGATGAGAAAGACCTAATGCTGTTATATATTGACCTCATATTCAGTACACGTCTTATATTATTTTGTAGGTCAACTTTACCTTACAAGAGAAATAGACGAGGCAGTAGTGTTACAAAGCAGAGTACGAAGTGTATGGTTCTCACTCCAGCATTGTGAAACTGGATAGAACCAATCCCAATTTTTTTTTTTTTTTTGTAGGCACATTAGGCAAATGGGTTGGCTGAGGAAGTCACTCTTGCAGCACGTGTTAGGTTTTGTATTCTTTTTCTCAAGTGCCTCTTAAATTCAATCTTAAAACCAATTCAACATTCAAGAGGATTTCTTTTTTTTTCGGAATTTCAATCACCTAATACAAGATTCTTCAAATTATACTTAATGTACCCCACCATTTCCTTGTGCGGCTCCATACAGTAATCAAAAAACACTGAAATGATTGGGCTGCAGCCCAGCACTTCCCATGAAAATAGGAAATTCAGGAGAAAGAAAAATAAAAACATCCTGCTCTGGAACCAACAGCACTGTGTTATCATTTGCTGTAGGAAGTGAAAAGTATGGTTTAAGGCAGATAGAATGGGCTTGTCACGCACCGAACAGCAAACTGTCAGCACAATCACATTACACATAACCATTGTTTTCGTAGACATTTCTTAAACATACTGGGGGCAACCATGCATTGTTCTTTTTAAAGATATGGCATTTTACACCATCTCAATTTTCTTAATAATTCATTAATTGTTTTATATACTATTGTGATGAGCAGGGCAGGGTGTTGTTTTGTATAAACGACAGCACATCCAGATATTAGCAATTTAATTAGTATTTAAATTATTACAACCTCTTGTAATTGGAAGCCTCTAACTTTTGTCTCTTTGTATGTGAAAACTGATGCTTTGTGTCAGAAAATCTCCAGAGAGCAATACAACTATTTTAAATTAAGAAAAAAAACAGCACAAAATGATACACAAAATAAAATAGTGTAATTGGGACACACAGTCAGCGCATTTACAGTACATACAGGCTAATAGTCCAGTATTATTCAGAATATTAATTTTCAAAGTAAGCATTCCAGTCATGTAACCAGCATAGTCAAAATAAGTTAAGTACTATTCTGAATAAAAGCTACTTTGTCGTTTATTAGTTCATCTAAATTGCATATTCCAAATACTTGCCTTTCTCTCTCCCCACGTATATGTTTACAGTATGTTGGGCTTGAATGTTGCACTGACCTTTATGTAGGGCTTAAATGTCGTTAATGAATTACAATTAAACAGTGTGTGTTTCCGGAGCTGACAGGTTGATGCTGCAGAACAAAATTTTTAAAAAAAACAGCACATATGAAAAGGTTAATGGAGAATATTTTTTAACTCCTTTCTAACTGTTAGCAATAATACTACAGTATATCCATGGTGTTAGATTAAAGTTTTCCTTGCTTTAAATTTAGATGCTGTACAGATACTTCAGCAGTAGATGGCTATAAAGTAGTTGCTAGTTTATTGGAAGGAATAAGGTATGCATCAAATTACTCCTGTTAAACCTTGCCTTGTAATTACACATGCCCAGTGTGTGTAGTATTCTGGATATTTGTATTTGCAAGTAAACTATCTGCATAGTGGAGTATTAAATCCCACTTGCATGTAAACAGACTATCTAGAATACTTATTTGGAATACTCACCTGCAGTATTACGAGTATGTTGTGCCTGTGAATCTAATGAATGATTCAGTGATATGTGCATTTTATCGCAGCATGAGCAGTGTATCTCGCAGCTGTTTTACACACAGTCAATCATGATAGAGGCTGAAATCCCATGTAACAAGCCGAGAATACTTCCCAATAACATATTTGTATTATCAGGCTGGAATACTTTCAGTTGACTGAATACCTCCCCCGCCCACAGCAATTAAAAAACAGCTATAGACATCACTGGTGAAACAGCATTTGTCAGTATAATTAATGAGAGATCATCAGCCTCTTTGTTAATAGTACAATTATGCTGTAAGTGTTGAAAATAGGTGTGCTTGTGTCTAAACAACCTATGCATTGCTACACCAATCCCAAACTGATTTCTTACCCTAAAGCCATATGTATATATATATATATATATATATATATATATATATATATAGATGTTGAAAGTCTTCATAACAAACTGAATTCCAGAAATGTATTTTTAAAGAGCTAAGCTCTGTATAATACCCTCCCCCCACCACCACCACATTTTATTATGAAAGCTGACTTTTTAATGACTTTGAAGAAGTATGCATAAGCTAAATGGCAAAACACATCTGTTGAACTTTTGTCCCCTTTTATCCCAATAGTAATTTGTAAGGAATGTAATCCCCTGCTGCCACTTGAATTGAAAGCATACAGATTTAATACAGCTGATTTATGAAAGGGCTGTATATTTAGTCAAGAATATAGAGTACATGTCAAAAACATGTAATATTTAATTTTTATCTTGAACTTTTATCATGAAGAAAACATCAAAGTAATTTACATGTGATTGAAAATACATTTAGGGTTTGTGTTCATGAACAGATTAAAATCAAAAAGAGACTGGCTGGGAACAGTCTGAACTGTGATTCGCTGATTAAATTCCAGTCCCATATGGCTAAAATAGAACAACCATTTTGTGATTGTCCAATTTTAATGTAATGGTGTGTTTTTGTCATTGAGCATTTCTGTGCTTGTACATTTTTTTCATATTAAACAAATAAATTAGATAATAAATGACTGATAAATATAATATTATATATAAATATAATATGATAAATATAAATATTTAACCAAAAAAATATAATAAACTCTTTATTGATTGTCAGGTTGCATTTGCTTTGCAGTAGTACTGGAGAGCTCCAACAACAACAACAACAATTCACATTTCTATAGCACCTTTCATCATAAGGACCCCAAAGCACTTCACACACACCCAAAGCATATGAACAACTAACCATTCAATTAATACAGAAATTGATAAAACAGAAATTTAAAAAAAGAGATTTAAAAAATTGGTTTTTAATTGTTAAAAAGATAGTTTGTAGAAATAGAACAATTAAAAAGTCTAAAACAAAAATGTAATACAATTAGAATTTAAAAAAAAAGAACAAGAATATAACACTTGCAAGGTTTTCAGGCAGGAAATCTATTGTACAAGTGCCGGGTACATTAACCGCTTAATCTACAAATTTATTACCGGCAACATTAACCTATAAGGTATATAACCCTATTTAGCAAACTCAGTCTTGCCGTGCTTTCGAATTACCACCTCACTCCCAGCCTCATCCAGAGGGGGAAGGGGAGCATATGATGGCCCTCTGCCTAATATTTTTTGTTCACCGGGATGAACACGTCACATAGATTTATTATTTTACTGTTTGTTTTTCAGCAGGCAGCACTTGGATGCTCAGAAGGATGAAGCTGTGTTCCAACTATTTTTACTCTACTTATTTTTATTCACCCATTGTTGGGTTAAATGTTTTTTGAAATCTGAGATTTTACATTATAATGAAGCTGGTTATTTGATGCAAGATTTGTCCTGGTTGAAAATGCAGTTTTGATTGTAAAATAGAAAAATTAAGATAGAAAAACTATTTTGTAAAAATACTCTTTCAATCTTGACTTAAAAACAGTAAGAAACCCAGCTTCCCTGACAGAAGAAGGTGGAACATTACATAATTTTGGAACTTTACAAGAAAAGGCCCATCCTCCTGTGTTATTTTTATTCACCCTGGAATAACCAGCAGCCTGCATCCTGTGATCTAAGTGCAGTTAGGAGTGCACTGGGTCAATAATTCCTGTTAGTAACTGGGTGCTAATCCATTCAGAGCCTTATAAGTTAAAAGCAAAATATTAAATCCAACTTCAAACTGCACAGGGACCCAGTGCAAAGAGGCTAAAACGAGTAATACTGTATGTTCACGTTTTCCAGTTTTAGTCAGAATTCTAGCTCCCATGTTCTGAATGAGCTATAAGTGAGACACCATCATTTTGGGATACCAGAGAAAAGTGCATTACAATAATCAATTCTAGATGAAACAAAGGCATGCATTAGTCTTTCTCCATCAGCTACAGAAATCATAGGTCTAAGTTTAGCTATATTTTTCAAATGATTAAAGGATACTATAGTAACTTTCTTCATATGAATCTCAACTGATAGATGACCCTCAGATTTCTAATTTCTAGTTTTAGTTCTAATGAGAGACTGCTAAAGTCTAACTCACGTAAACCAGAATTTTTTAGTTGGCTCTGTGAGCCCACTAGCATAACCTCTGTTTTATCACAATTCAACATTAAAAAGTTCAGAGACACCCAGCACTTGATGTCAGCAAGGCAAGCAGCTAATGACTCCCCAGCAGAAGTATTTCCTGAATATCATCAGCGTAACAATGGGTCAACTCTATGTCGGCGGATAATGTCATGTAAATGTAATATATACAATATAATGCAAGTAACAAATTATCCAAAACTGAGCCCTGTGGAACACCACAGACAATGTCAGTTTCAACTCCCCAACAAAACGAATTGAAACCTATCAGAGAAGTAATTATAATAACCTATCATAAAATAATTACTCAATTTGTAAATGACAGAACAACTTCTATTTTAATGTATTTTTTTTTTTTTTTTTTTTTTTATAGTATTTTTAAAATAAATTTAGAAAAGTGCCTTTATGTGTATTATGATTCCTATCATCATCACTCTTGTCTTGTGTAGAAGATCTTTTGGATGTTTTATTTTATTTACTCCTGATATCTAATCAGTTCCTGTGTGGTAATCACGTGGCCTGATTGCAGCTAGATCACTGGAGAAAACTGAGTCATTCCATGTCAAGTTAACCAGTGGATCCCCACTTGATCAGCAGTACTCTGCATCCTATCCATATACTGCAAAATATAGTATTTGGGGAATAATGACAATCCCCTAAAATCCTTAATTTCCATCTGTTAGAGCCCCACATCTCTTGAAATATAAGAAGCTTGAAACATATGACCCTAGAAACTCTACTGTTTGATTTAATTCATTATTTTGTAGTATGCAATCATTTTTTTAAACTTTTACGGTGTGCAAAATAAAATACCATACAGAGACTCATAACTTTGATTGGTGCTATACAAAAGCATGCCCTTACTTGTGTGAATTACCTACAACCAGTTTGATTACTTACACCACTGTACTAAAATCCCTTACCTATTACATATTACTGACTTTAGTGCCATAAGTACATGTTGTGGTACAGTTCTGAAAAGTGAATGGTTTGTACAAGCTTATGGGCATAGTGCATGAATGTATAACTTATTTTGCACTCACTATGTTCCCCATCATCAGGATCTCATCCCCTGTGAGGGATAATAAATTATTTTTCCAATAACTATCCATTTATGACTCTACAAACCATCCACTTTTCAAAACAGTATCACCTGTATCGCAGTACAGCTTAGACGATGTAATAGGTTTAAAGGTGTCTGAAACTCTGTTGGCAGAGGAGCTCTTGCCAGGCCATGTTAGGTAACTGCAAGAGAGGTGGTGGGTTGTTAACAAATCAAACACAAGGCAATGCTATTTAAATCTCAAAAAACTATTTATCAGTGTTAGGATATTTTGGATTATTCACAATATAATAACAAGTAGGGAGCTGTACCATATGGTCAGAAAAGCCTCACACAATTATCACAATTCCAAAGTGTTTATTTGTAAAAACAAATCATGTTTAACAGTGCTTCTGGGGAATTTTGTTCCTGTATAACAGCACTCCATGTGTTGTCAACATGGTTCCACTCGAGTGCATTTCTCATGTTCTGCTCCCAAAATATTTCTGAGAATGGATTGGTTCAAGGTATCAAAACTAGTTAGACGGTTGGGGTGCGTTGGCTGGTGAGAACCCTGTGCTGTTCTTCAATAATGTGGCTGTGAAACTGAATTAACCATACTGTATTTCACTTAACTATAGTAATGGACTAACCTGAAAACAAATAAAGTTAGTCTGATGTATTAACAATTTAACCATTCAAATGTGCAAACCAAAACAAACTGGTTGTATTTTTGTTGTATTCTGAAGATGTCCTATACAGTATTTCCTATATGAATGATGCCAACTAGTTGGCAAGTATAAAATTACAGTAAATTTGTCCTCTAGAATTGTATTGATGGAATATATGTTTTTCCATAAGCACATTTACCTGACATTGAGGGTCAAAAGTAAGCATTCAATGAATGAATAGTAAATCTGTTTAATGGGAACCTTATGATGGTATAAACTATGTATAACCCATGTGATTATTTCCTTTAATGGCAAATAGACCTTAGTATGCTAGATAACTTCATTCTCTGTGGAGGGGAATAAAAGCATGGTCATTCATATAATACACTATGCTATCTTGCCTATTCTAAACAAATTAATGGGAATAATTTTTCGTGGTATCATATGTAAATGTTCTGATATTACCTTTTGTAAACTGAATGGATAAGGTGCAGCTTATTAATAAATACATTAATGTGATTATGTAAACAGATTGTTTGAATGGGGGTGGAGCACTATTTACTCTTTCAGTTAGCTGGTATAGTTAATTTAGGATTCTAAATATACATTTGAAGATATTTTTACATATGTAAGTTATATTGAAATACTGTTACATAGCAATTGAGAAAGTTTAATTTTCTCATAACAGCTACCATATTAAAATATCAAAGGAGTCCACTGGCTCAGTTCATGGGAAAAGAAAAAAGCTGGAACAAAAAGTAACCCCTTTCCCCCACTAAAATCTACAGCAATCGGTATTTAAGTTACCATTAGGTCCTAGAAAAACAAAAAAAAAAATACAGAATTGCCTGCATGTGTTAAGGCAGATTGTGCTGTCTGTTCAATAACATGTTCAGAACGGGTTCATAAAGTGGAGTCCGAGCCTCCTCACTTTGCTAGAGAACAATGTCTGTTGTTATTCTGATGTGGTAAAACAAAGTTGCTGAAAGTACTCATCCATCCGCATCCAGCTAAAACAGTACATAGACAACTCTGGTTAAGGTTGTTATTGACCTTCTGATGGCTGCGGATGCAGGTCTAATTAATGTTCTTGTCCTTTTGGATTTGACTGCTGCATTTGGCATGGTGGGCCATGAGGTATTGCTGAGTGGCCTTGAGAATTATGTAGGCATCCCTGGTACGGTTCTTCAATGGTTTAGATCCTATTTGTCTGACAGAGAAGAGGTTGTGGAAATGGGGAGTTTTAAATCTGAAAAAAATGCATGAGTTAGCTGGTATTCCTCAGGGTTCTGTTTTGGAACCTCTCCTTTTCAGTATTTACATTTTACCTCTTGGTCAGATAATTCATCGTCAAGGAATACATTTTCATTGTTATGCTGATGAAACCTGGGGCAGGACTGGGTGTTTCTGTTCTACATGACTACTTGTCGGAAATTGTCTTTTGAATAAAAATAATTGAATTGAAAAGAGCATGTCTTCTCCATTTTCTGCCTCCGGTGAAACACTACACTGGCGTCAGAGTGGGATCAAGTTGACAATTCTTCAACTTGCCAGGAATGGGAGTTTGTTACCCCTGAAGAGATACGCCACCCAGAGCATCGCATCACTGGCGTAGACCCTGCGGGATATCGTGGCCATCCGACAAGCCATGGTGAAATGGTCAGGACCATGACACCCCCTGGTCCCTGTCTCTGCTGGGGATGCGGGCAGCCCATTCACATCTGCTTCTACTGCCCTAGGCAGGAACTGCTGTCCAAAACAGCCAGCACTTGTGGCAAACAGGAAAGTGCAAATGCGGAAGGGGCAACATCGGCCCGAGTCTTCAAACCCAAACAAGCCACCAGCGTGCCAGTCATCGTGGGAAGAACCAGTATCGGGTAGCATCTCCATATGAACTACAGGGTGGAGGGCATGCCCTGCGCTGACAGATCCTGGATCCACCGTCACCCTGGTCAGGCCCAACATCCCAACATTTTTTTTTTTTAATGAATGGTTTGCAGTGAGGTCTACATGCACATAACTCTTATGTGTTCTGTGTCCTTTGTTTTGTTCTTTCATGCAGTCTTATCTACACACTGTAGTCCTCTGAATCATTGGTACTTCTATTTGCTTACAGATTTACAGTTATTTAGAAAAAGAGAGTGCCTGTTTTTTTTCTGTTTTTTATTAAACTGTAGGTTCTGGTGTTAGCCTGCACCACATTCCAAGAACAAGAGAGATAAGCAGACTAAGGTCTGTAAAGGTCATTCAATGTGTTTGGTTGAAATAGACAAGGCATGGGAGGGGTAATCAATCAACTTGTTCTCATGGTGCTGTTGCACTTTTTTTTCTCCAGGGCAAACACATGTTTCTTACAATAGATGGATGGATGTTAGTAAATATAAATATGTATAAATAAGGGGTCCATAGCCCTCTGTTCTTCTAGAAATCTATTAGGTACGTGTAACTGGATTTTTGATTTATTAATTGCCATATGCCCAGTATACCTAACAAATTATAAAAACTACTTACATTCATCATATGCGTCACTATTGTATCATTCTCTGCTTTCTAAAACATGATAATCACATCTATTGTTATGATGATGCACAGTAAAAATAATAATATGTGAAACATGGACCGGCACAGTACTCCACAGCACAAAGCCTCTATCTGTGCTCTCCCAGCCGCCTTTCTCAGCAGAGAGAACAGGGTACTTCCAGGTCATGTCAGAGGCTGTACACAAAACAATGTGGGGAAGTTCCCAATGTCACTATCCATCGCAATAAAGAACTTAATTTTCCATTATCTTTATATTCATAAAAGAAAAACAGTATTAATTATGTGTGCAGCATGAATTATGTGCGCAGTGTGTAATTGAAATGTCAATAATGGAAAGCAGTCACACTGTTAAAAATAATATATTTTTTTTAAGTTTAATAATAGTTTACTGCATTTGAATTGATAAGAAAAGTATTTTTGGAGCTCTACAGCTTTTAGTAGGTAGAGAAACAGCAGCATCGTTTAAAAAAAAAAAAACTAAATTCATGGATGAAGGGCTGATGGAATCTAAAGTATTGCATATAGGCACACACACACCCTTTATGATGTACTCTATGTAAATCTTTTTCTGCCATTAACATACCTTTGTCAAAATACTACATGTTTGTTTAAATCAGAATCCGCTGCTTTTTGTCAAAAGCAGGAAGAGTGATATTTAATACTGACGTAACAGGGGTCTCTCCACGAAAATAAACATGCATCAGTGCCTTCCAATGATCTAAACAGTGTATAAGTTTATAACTACTCATTATAAATCCCATCAGTGTTTCCCTCAGGGTGATTCATTGATTTGAATAATATCACTAATGACTATACAAATACAGTAGAATAAGCCAACTTATCTGTGGACAGCTGTACATTAAGAGTGCCAGTACTGTGATACAGTACACTTGATTGACTTTTAATACATGAAACTGCCTGACTAGCTATTCGATTGCAAATATCATGGGGGACAGTAATGTAATTTGAAGTTACTTTTAGTAATGAATCAACCCGCACACTGTGACATTTAGATGTGCATAAAAAATTAAGTATTAAATAACTGATAATACTGTACATTTGTACACAAGATCCTCTGTAACTCTATAGTCATATGCACTACCTAATAGTTCTGAACTCTTTGTTGGGTGTGTCGTGGTATTTCCTCTTTCTTATCATACTCCACACTGCCTTGTCTCTCGAGAGCGTCTAATAACCTGTGCTGTTAAAGATAAAGATTATCCCTTAAAGCTCTATATTGTAAGCAGTTGCTGTGTTCCCTGGTCTTCATTTGCTACATATCTACTTGCTAACATTTGTATTATTGTCTTAAGATTGTATTGTCATCTTATGTATCGTGTGCACCAAGTTCAGACCTGAATATCTCATCCTATTTACCATCGAGACTACAAAATTAAATTCCCTTGTGGCGTGAATTTGATTTGAATGCAGGCCTCTAGAAGGGACAGGCATGACTGAAAAAGCCTGTGGCACCATCCTATCAGATATTGTACTTACAAAATGTAAACATAAAAATTAAAAAATGTACCTCAGAGTTGTGCCAAAGGTTCTTTTAATACAGCATAGTAGTTCCTGAGTATCTTTGCAATTTGGGCAGCTTGTTTTCATTCTGACCTAAACACGTAATTGCACGTGTACTCATTAACACTTTTATATGCATATACAGTATGCATGTAATGTTGGTTTTCAAGATGATTATGACTTTTTTTTTTTTTTTTTTTTTTTTTTTTTTTTTTAAAGACCGAGCCAAAAAAATCAGCCGTCTGATTTACAATAAGCAGACAATAATATTGTTGCGTGACTGGTTAATTACTACATGGATTTAGTATAGTGTAAACTGCAGTATATGCTAAAAGAAGTAGCAGTTAACAACAGCTAAATGTTATGTAGGTCCATGAGTACATACAGTAAGGTTAGGTACATAAAGAGAAAAATGGTAAATCAATAGATTAGCCATGCAGAGAAGTGTCATTACACCTGAATGCAGTACTTCCCTGTGTGGCTTGCTGACAGAATTAAAATGTATCACACAACTTAGTGAAAATGTAATTGCTCTGAAAAACTCACTTGCACAGATGCAGTCATGCATATAGTATAATACAGTATAACATCAGCTTGTGTTGAATTTCTACTTGAACTATTCAAAAAACTGTTTCAGCAAAATGTACAGTACATTCACACTTAATGGTTGAGCTGAATAATCACCTCTGTGAACCTCTGGCATCTACGGCAATTAGTTTAGAAAGAGAATATTCTCTCGTTAGAGAACTAATGAGAGAGAGAGAGAGACAGACATCATGGTGGGAGTGCCCCCAAGTGGGCAGAACTACAATGATTTAAGTATTTGTATTCTGAATATGATGGGAAACTTATCAGGTTTTGTAGATGCGCTACATAGATAGGCATCTATGCATTACTAAATGTAATTCATCTATGATCGATTGATGCTTAATACTGGTAAAGTCATTTTATTTGTATAGTAAGTAGGTTTTGTTTAGGTTTATTCAGCCAATAATGACTATTATCATGATAATTTACAGCAGATAATCGATAAAATGTATTATAGTCCAACACCAATACTAGTGAAATATCATACATCATCACATGCCTGGGAAATTACCACAAGGTTTTCCAGAGTACTGTATGTGAGTGAAGTTCCCCCTGAAATACAAATTATTATTCTTTTTTAAATACACATTTAAAATTATGTTTTCAAATGGTTATTCAATGCATTGCTATTATATAAATAGCTTGCTGTTTGATAATGTAATAACAACCAACACATTGCTGTAGGTTGTGATTGTCATTGTTTGCATAAGCGACATACAGTCGTTCCAATATAAGGTTAGGAATATCCCTGAGACAAACTCTACTGCATTGATGCTGCAATCCTGTGTAAACTCAGTACCAGCAGAGTGCAGCAGAGAACCTTTTGGGATTTGCTACTGGACTGTACATCTGTGTTCTCACAAGATAACTTCTGCGTGACCATAACAAACTGTAGCATTTTTTGTACTGATCTTTAATTTTTAATTAAGAATAATTTTAAAACGTGCTGTATTTGTTTAATACTCCTGCCTCTTGGCTAGCTTTAATAATTGTCCCACTGTATTTTTAAAATCAATGTGCTGATTTACAGTTATTTTGCCCTGGTATTGGTAGGGCATATATCATTCCCTTGCTATATTATAAATCACGAATAAACCATGACATAGTGTACATAGGAAACTATATACACAAAATGTCAGGAAATAGAATGATATAACAATTCCAGGGAAGTGAACACATTTCTTTATTTTTCAGTTACTGTCATATTTGCTTTGGTTTTAACATCAACATTTCAGGTAAGCAACACAAAATCGAACTCCTAAAAAACAAAAACAATGCCATTTATAGCAGATTTTTATTTCAGCTCACTTTGCTTAAAATGTAAATTGACTTTATTATTTTTTATTCACCTCTAAGTCGTCCCCTCGGACTGGGTTCAAGTCCTAGCTTCTGTCTGCCCCCCCCCAAAAAAAACCTATCTATTATCTCCAACTGCAAAAGCAAAATGTCTGGTAAATCCATCCTATGAGGGCTATATTGCTATTAGAAAATAGATATGTTAAAAAAAAAAAAAAAAATTTTTGAGCAAACACTATTCTCATATATATATATATATATATTTTTCATTTTTTACTTTATTTGCTATACTAAATTTAAATAGATAAACTGAACATATAGGACAGCAAGGAAGAGGATTGTCTCATGCAACAATAGAGATCCTCACTCTTATGATTTCTAGACTTGAACTGTAGTATGATAAACATCTTCACTCACTCTGGATAACATGTGGTTAAAGAAAAGGGCTTGCTACCAGTAAGTTCCCGGTTCAAATCCTGGCTCAGCCATTGGCTCACTAGCATGGGGTTTCCAGGCGTTGTTTTTTTTTTTTGGCTTGAGACATTTGCTTGAGAAAAATGTCTTGTGTAAAATATTTATTTTACTTGAGTAAATGTTAGGTTACTTACCATAACCCTGGTTCCCTGAAAGAGAAGACGACCACTGGAGTGAGCCACGCTTGGAGTGGGCGCATGTGTAATAGATCCAGCTCGATGGCTCACACGGCTGCAGCCATTAGACTCAACAGTTTTTGGAACCACATCGAAGGGATCTTCAATCCCTGTTGGAACAGGGAGAGGCAACCCTGAACAGCTGCTACTCCTTTCATCCGACAGGTATGTATGTATGGTACTGGAGTCTAGCCGGAGCCCCAAATACATCGTGCACTGCACCGGTATAAGCCGACTCTTTGCATTGTTGATGGTGAAGCCAAGACTCGCCAGATGCTGTGTCACAATCAACGTGTGGGCCACTGCTCCCTCTCACGACTAAGTGCAAATCAGCCAGTCATCAACATAGTTGAGTACTCTGTGCCCCTGCAACCGCAAGAGGGCCAGGATAGCGTCCACACACTTTGAAAACATACAAGGAGCTAGGGAGAGGCTGAATGGCAGCACGGAGACCTCGTACATGCTTTCCTGAAAGGCGAAGTGGAGGTACTTCCTGTGCTCTGGATGAATGGGAACATGAAAATACACGTCCCGTAAGTCCATTGTGGTAAACCAGTCACCCGGCTGGACTGACTGGATAATGTGAGGTGAGTCAACATTTGGAACCTCCTCTCCTTCAAGAACTTCTTGAGAAATCTCAGGTCTAGGATGGGGCGATAGCCGCTATTCCTCTTGGGTACCAGAAAATATCTCGAGTAGAACCCCTGTCCGCAGGAGGTGGGGTCTACAAGAGGAATGGCTCGCTTGCACAGCAAGGCGGCATCTTCCTTCTGGAGTACCGAGACCTGAAGAGGGTCTGACACAGATGTGTGCGTGATTCCTCAGAATGGGGAAGGTCCCAAACGGAACTGCAGAGAGTAACCGTTGTGCACAGTAGCAAGCACCCAGGTGTCCGAGGTGCAAGCGGGCCAGTATTGCAGCTGTTGTGTGGACAAAAGAATGGGTCTGTGGGCCCCTACTGGGGCTGCAGAGGTTGGGGCGAAACATTCTAAGGCAGTTGCCTAGGGCGACGGCCCTGGAATTGCCTCCTTGGACGCTGTTGCACGGACGCACCACGCCCTGCGTTCCTTGTACTCTGTGGAGGGGCTCGGTTGCCCGCTGCTGCTGTGGCCTGTAGGTGATGCCTCAGGTCACCCAGTGGGGCCGTGGGCACCCAGACCATCTATGGCTTGACCTACCCCATGCCGGAGCACAGGGAGGGAGCAGCATGGCCACGTGCCGAGATGCTTCAAGCTCTCGAAGGGTGCCCTGTAAAATCTCCTCCACAGCCGGCCCGAATGTATATCCCGGGGTATCGGCGCATCAGGTACCTTTGCCTGCAACAGCCATAGGTGTCTACGAGCCACCTCCAGGCTTGCCAGGCTCTGGCCTAGGGCTTGCCCTGGAAGTCTAGAGATCTGGAGCAGTGTACTTGAAAGGTAGAGGGCAGACTCACATTGTCTTTGGACATAGCTGGGATTTAAAAAAGGATGGGAATTAATTCAGTTTGATATTGTAAGAAAAGAGATATGTTATACACCAAGTTCCGGTTTCAAAATCTGAAATTGCTTTATTGTAATCACACAAGAGTGAGGTTACAATCTGTTCTCTCTTCAGACATCTGTTTTTAGCTTATTATCAACTCCAGGCAACTTCTGTTTACAGGCAGCATTGATTTGCAGAAAAAAGCAAAAGAAGCAATAATAATGCAGATTCGCATTAACTGTTAAGCTTAAATATATCATGTTAGTAATTATACATTGTTAATTCAAGTAGTAAAAGTAATGAAAGAAAGACATTGCTCAAATTCTCTCTTATAGCCCCCCGTTGGTGGTATGATACTTTATACATTACCACCTCACTGGTTATTCATCATTCTCCTTTTCTTCCTCATTCTCATCCTTTTCTTCAACTTATGCAACCAGCAACACTGTACACAGTTACATAATGAAATCAAATAAGTTAGTATCAAAATAGCAATAAAAACATATGTCCACCAAGATTAAGTTGTCACACCACCAAACTACACATAATTCTTTAAAACAGTGGCCTCTTTCTGAGGCAATTTTACCTCTATTTTGTTCTGTTTTCATTGATGCTTACTCAATAGCTCACTTACTTGTTTATGCATTTTTGCAAGTACGTTTTTCTCGGGTTCCTCATATTTGTCATTCCACCAGGCTGTTATCTGTAAGTCTAGACTGACGGGCGCCAGTATGTGTATATTACCTAGTCATGCTATATGTGTAGGGACAAAGCAGAACCTTTGGGGCTCTTGGCATTCTAGAGTGTTGTCATATAACTAGATACTATGCACCACTGATATTGTCCCACCTGAACTATACGTAGTGTATGCTCTAGTGGGTATATCTCCATTTCAGTGGATATATTTGTGTGCAATCTTTTAATGGCATTCCATGTACAAACCACATGGGATCGTGCCTTATAACAACAGGGACAATGGAATACCTGAGTTTCGTTGTGGTCTATTGTTTGCCAGGTTGCCACAGTCCCACAATGTTTATTTAATTGTGGACTTTGCCAATTGGTCTGATTTTCAGAGCTTCCTTATATACATTACTAGGGGTCAGATATGGAACTAGGACAAAGAATCCAATGCACCCTTGGCATTCTTTCCCATTTTCTTCTGCCTTTACTTTTAGGGCCCCTGCCACATATTCAGCAGTACCACGGTATGGTGCTAGCCGTAATTCTTTGTGCGCTTTACGCGGTACCTCCCTGTGGCAATGTTGCCTCGCCCGTGTGTATTTCAGTGTTCTATGTTACTTGTAGCGTGTTAATGTTGGTGTATAGTCATTGGTACACGGGATGTAATATGGGGTATGCGGACGAGTGTTTAAAATGTATATTTGTATTTAGGCACGAGGATTGCACAGAACTTCACGTGCAGGTAAAATGTAATAATATGCGAGCACGGGGAATTGTACTTTATTAATTCACATGCAGTTGTACGAGACTCCAATTGAATGATTAATTAGCAATCGAGTTTCGGTACAGCTGCATAAAAGCGCATGTTTTCACTCACTCTGGGTTGTGTGTTTGGTGAGTGGAGAATGTGATTGGAGACGGAGGTAATAGTAATTATAATAGCAGCTCACCGTGTTTGTCTGTATAGTTCATTTTCTTTGTCTCTTTGTTTTGGCTGCCAGTGCTGTGTCCTGTGTTTTGTTTGTCTTTACAACCTTTTTTATTTTCTGTCTGTTCAATTATTAAATGCTGGACGAAAACATTCGCTCAGCTTCACCAAACTCCACCTCTCTGTTGTTTATTTGTTGGTTCCTGGTTCTGGTCTTTGTGACACTCCCCCAGTCTATGTCCATTATCTCTGATTGTATTTCTGTTATTAAATCTCTGGCAAACAATTTACAACCAATCTTTTCATTCAGGTTATATACTCCTAGTAAAGCCATTATTGCATTTCCCTGTACAGTCACAGCTTGGTTATTAGTATATAACGCTCCTGAACCCAAGTGTTGTATTCCTTTGCCTGCTCTACGGGATATGTCTGTCATTGAATACCCCAGCTCAGCTATATCAGCTGAGTTCAAAACCGAGTTACCTGTCCCAAACCAGCCTGGTATCATCAACAGTCCCCTCCTGACTCTTTTGGGTTTACCAGTTGGGGGTGCTTTTTGATACTGTACCTGTTGCGCTGTCTGGGTTTTATATTCTGATATAATAGCTTGTAATTTCTTCTGTAACCATATTCCCACTCTTGGGGAAGACTTGCAATGTTCATTAAACATTGCGTTTTTGCATTTGTTAGGCTATATTGGATATGTGTGAATGCCAATGCTATCATTATTAAACACTATTTTCTTTTCTGGGCTAAGAATTATCCCCATTTCAAGGAGGGGTCTTGTTGGTGGACAACTATGAGGCTTGGTGTCGTTACAGGTTGTTAACGTTATATTTTTGAACACCTCTTTATATGTACAGTTATGTGACCATACATCTATCAGGTTATCTGTCTTGGTTATATTAGACCATTTACATGGTTCAGAACATGGTATTAATGTGTAGAATCCTCCTAGTTCCTTTTGCCATACCCAATGCCCGTGTTTCCGCATTCAGCCATATGGTCAGGTTATGTTTACAATCGAATCTTACATATTGTGAGTCATTTCTACCAAATGCCATTCTGGACCACTTTCCATGATTTGAACCTGTAAGGGTTATCTTCTTTTGACAGTTACTCGTATAATGCTATTGTTACGGCTTTCTACTTGTACTTGTTTACCCAGCTCGTTTCAAGAGTCCCACCAGACAGTGGGTTCCTGTGATCCTGGTTCTTTGTTGCCGTTGTGTTGCCATGTCATGAGTCCATTGTGGCTGGCGGATGTTATTTCTAGCTTCACATATTGTCCTTTCTTTATGCACCCAGTTTGTGTAATTGGGGTGGTCGGAGGGTCCCATCTGGCTGCTACTATCACTATGGTCCAGCCAAACCATAGCCACAGTGTTGTTTGTTTTAATTTCTTCTGGATCTGGTGCTTCTGCCAAAGAACAAATGCAGTACAGTTAGATACCAGTTATGTCTCTGATTTTCATGTTTTTAAATGGTAGCTGTATACTAGCCACTCTTACTTTTGGTAGTCCATACCGCTTGGCCTGTGAGACATGATACCAGGTTAATGTCTGTTTCCTACTTTTTACCCCAATTCATGGTCCCATTACTTCAATCACTGTATATGGGCCTATCCATCGTGGTCCAAAAGCTGAGCTTTTTGCAAAGTTTTTAATCATAGCTTCATCACAGATTTCAAAGTTAGCGTCAGTGTTATGCTTTTGCCATTGCATTGAATGTCTCTGTTGCAGTATTGCATCTTGTTTTAAAACCTGTAACTTTTCACTTCATGAACTGTTGTTGTGTTAATTTTGTCATTTGTCCAATTAGTGTATTCCCAAATGGGTTCGCCTACCAGTCATTAATTTATATGGACTGATCCCAGTTGCTTTTGAGGGTGTGGCTCTTAATTTCATGAGAACCACTGGCAATTGTTCCAGCCAATTTTTGCTGTTCTGCAGTATCATTTTTGTGATGGATTCTTTGTGCGTGCGATATGTTCAGCTCTGGGGATGATGGGTAATATGAAAACACTGCTGCATTCCAGTTATTTGGCACAGGTGTTTCATAATTTTACCTGTAAAATGTGTGCCTTGGTCCAAATCAATTTGTAATGGTGTGCCACATAGCAGTTGTGCTACTGTCACTGCCTCATTAGTCTTTGCCATAAATACTTCTTCACACCAAGTTCCAGTTTAAAGAACTTCAAAAGTCTCTAATGCAGCAGAGATCACACAATATTTTTATACATGCATGCAAACAACCTCAGTGTACGCCTCACAAACTGTGAAACCCAAACAGCATTTGCTCCAGGGCAAAGTCTGCACCACTTGAAATAAAACAAAGAATTCAGCATAGAGAATCCGCTTAAATGAATGGCAGTGAATGAATGATGATAGCGATTGTAATTGCAGATGATTTATGACTGTGAAGGGAGCTCAGGGCCTGAGTGAAATATATATAAATTTGATCGGAAGTCTCGTCCGCGGGTGCCCGATGGCTACATGCGCGAGGCCGGCTGGAAATGCACGAACAGTTACATGTATACCAGTGTCACAGATAAGAAGTGGCTGTAGCCACCTCTTCCCGAAATTCCCGAAATTTATCTGGATAAATCTAGTGCAGCCCTACAATATGAACACTTTATATACAAGAAAGATCTACAAAACAGTCAAATAAGCACAAGATTAAACTGGCTTTGGAAAAGGCCTCAGTACAGCTCAGTGCATATGTTTGTATTAGAAAGCATGGATCATCACTCCAATAACATAAAAATTAAGGTAAAATTAATGGTTTGGACCAGTCCCTCATCGGGACTTGAAAGTCAGCTTGAAAGTCTTTATATATCAGAGGGAATTTTCTACAAGTTAAACCACTTTGAGTGCACAAAGGCTGAAACCATTTCACTAATTTTGTGACTTTCAAACAAATCATTTGCACCGGAGCAGATTTAGGGCTGCAGTAGCAAAGGGGTTGAATACTAATGCAACTGAGATTAATTGTTTTTCTCTGTAAATCTTACTTATTTATACTCTATATGCATTTTTTAACTTTATCAATGTGGAATCATTTGTGCAGATTCTATATGTAAAGTCTAATTTAAAAGTGTTGTGGAGTACGCTCAGGTGCCAATAGAATGTGAAAACTTTGCAGGGGGGTCAATACTTCTGCAAACCATTGTATATATACTTGGCCCTTGGACCCCAAATATAAAATATAAAAAAGATAATATAAACACACACTGTCAACATCCCAGTCTGTACACACAGGATGCCACCTCCACAGTGAAGTCAGCTCTTTATTTTAATAAAAAGCACACGCTGTATAAAATGCATCTGAAATTAAAATAATGTTATGTTGCAACAAACAGGTAGATGTAATTCTACTTTTATTCACAATCTCATATCATTAACCTACTCTTACATTTTGCTATAACAAATCCCTCAATATGGCAAACAAAAGGCTTTAACCCTGACAGGTTTGTTATAGTGAGGTGGTACTGTGTGTGTGTGTGTGTGTGTGTGTGTGTGTGTGTATGCGTATATATATATATATATATATATATATATATATATATATATATATATATATATATATATATATATATATATTGTTGTCAACATAAATGAATGTGCAGTACTGCAGAAAGTGGTGACAACATGGCACCTGTGGAGTCGATTTAGCTCACATGAAAGGGATTGACCAATCACTTGCAGCCGTTCCCTCAAAGACAAATCTATGATAATAATAATAAGTACCATCCCTAACTACATTGATAGCCACCAATCCATTTTAGTCTGTGTTTTTCTCTTTTAAAAAATCCCTCTGTGAATGATTTTCAATTCTCTTTTAAGTTGTGTGGTAAAGTTCTAACAAGGTTGGCAGTGCAGTTGCACGTTGCCCTGGTTCTGAATATGAATATTTTTATGGATGCCAGTACTGCTCTCCGTAAGTTATATATTTTTTAAATATAATTTAATGTGAAGCTAAATTCTAAGCATTATAAAGACTTCTTTAACTAAAACAATCTGTACACACTTTTAGAACTAAGTCATGCTTTCAATGAAATGAAATGAACTGATCCCTGGAACTTCACTTGTATGTAACATCAATACAATTTATTGATTGAACTGTACTGATACTTTTAACCTAATGCTCTAGCAACACTCGTTTATATATATATATATATATATATCTATATATAATATATATATAGAATATATATATAGATATATATATATATATATATATATATATGCGTACATTGTACATTGACATGTTAGTTAGTTTTAGCACGTTCATTTTGTTCATAGTCAGAATATAAAAACAGATGAGAAAGGAAATGACCGAAAGTTGGGTGTTAAGTCCACAATTTATTGAAAATCCTTACCACTGGTGCAGTATTTTTCAGCAGTGCATTTCTGAACGACTGTCACTATTTAAATAGCAAATGTGATCCATTAGCATGTTAGCAGTTTTTTCCAAAGGCAATGTATAAATATAAAAGAAATCCATCAAATAAAAATCAACGGCTATGAATGCACTTAACAGAGATTACATTGTTGCAAAACAAAGTGCTGTAGACAAAACATATTTTAGACACACAAATAAATGCTTTGTTTCCTTTAGTGCCTCACTTATCTCGTAGATACGAAATAAAATGTAAAAACAACGTAATTGGCATGAGTTTATTTATTTCTGATGTTTTATATTTCTTTAGCATCTTTGGTAGGTATATTCAGAGTAGTTTAGAATGTGTTTATTACAAGCAAAATCACTTGTAGATGATGCATCCTGTTTCCAGATAAGCTCTATGACATTCATAACAAGGCAACAGGCATTTCAAGTTCCAAATAGCCACATTGTATTCTGCACACTGTGGCTACAGGGTACAATTCCCTTTCAAAACTGCAGTATTGTAAAATATTGTGATGATACAAGATGATACATCATCTGACATTTTTCCAAGTGCATCTTGAGCTCCACCTCCTTCATTTGCCGGAGAACCTCTCGTAGGGAAGCCAGGGCCGCCTGGAAGGTTCCTCTCATGGACCAGCAGGTTGTCTAAATAAACTAAACATTCCGTTGGGGGCACCCTGGCCAACACCTTTTCCATAAGCCATTCCAACATTTTGGGGGTGTTGCAAAGTCAAAACAGCATCACCATAGTCTGTGGCCGGTGGATAAGATAGTCTTGAGTCGCACAGAGGGGGACAAAGCTACCACTTTGGAGGTTGAGAAAGAAGAACCATTTGGACCTTCTTCTGGACCATTTCCACTGGGGGCATCCAGGTGCTGTCCAAGTGCGCAATGATGCAGGCTTCCCTCATCTCCTGGAGAACCTGTTTTGTAGCTTCCTGATGTGCCAGTGGTTGGCGGTGGTTGCATAGCTTAATGGGACAGGCCTACCCTGTCTCGATCTGGTGTTAGACAAGGTGTTTCCAGCCTACGTCCTCCAAAGTAGTAGCATTTTTTAACCCTTATGCTCAATTCAGTTTGTAAGAGAATATAGAATCCATGTAAAAAAAAGGTTCTCAGAAGCACTTAAAAAGGTCTCCCACAGTGGCAAAGCAAGGTTCTAACAAGAGCCTTTACTTCTTAGAGTGTGGGCATTATTAAAAGAACAGCGGAGGAGATTAGGAAAAGATGGAACGATATTCCGAGGTGGAGAAAGAAAAGGTCTCATATACAATGAGGGCTCATCCTCCACCATTATTTTAGTAATGCCTACAGAATGTATTTTTTGTAATATGGTACTCTGGTATTTAACAGTACTGGTTCAGGCAGTATTGCTAAATTCAAGTTGGAAGGAAAACAGTGAAAAAAAAAAAAAACAGAGGGACAGATGACACAGTTAGTTTGTAGCTACAGCAATTACAGTTTTTTGACCATATATACCATACAGATAAGCTTTAAAATCATATATAGAGTAAGACATACAGGCAAACATAAGAACTATTTAAATATTTAAATTAAAAAAAAAAAAAACATTTTGAATTTACTGACTTTTCTTAATAAAAATTAATGCATGCTGGGAGGTTACTAGACATCCTCTGCGTTTGATCAACTCTGAGGACACCTGGTTTTTAGTCACATGCAAATAATGTTGCCTTACAGCTCTCTCAATAACTCACTGCTTTTAGATTCATGATTATTTAGAATGACATATATTTGTTGGGATATTTAGTATATATTTCAAACATACCTTCAAACAATAGTAAGACAATTGTATCTGCTAATTCATCAGAGCATGCTGTTATTAATTGCAAGCTTGAATGCTTCACATATCACTCATTAACACATTACTATGATGTAATGACATCGTTTGTTGTGCAAGGTCATATTAAATTTTGTTTAGGGCTTTTGTGTTGATTATTATTTAGAAATCCCTCACTTGTTTGACTGTTGGGAGGTGAAACTGCACAAGAGAAAAACAAAATACAAGTATTGTCGATAACCCGCAATTAAACAAACTGTCAGATTGTTTTTTATTTTACTTAAATATCAATACTAAAGAATAAGAGGGCTACACAATAATAAAATAACACAACACAGATCCACTAAACAAATTAAGACCTGAATACTATTCTAAAAGGAAAGGATTATACCTGTTACTAGTTTAATTTCTGTTAATGACTGTCATTGTCTTCATTGACACAGAGAAGCAGAGTTAAAGTGCCTCTTGTTTTGGCAAGGCTACCTAGGCCAATCTTACATATACATTTCTTTTTCCACATATATTATAGAATCATATCTGTTTGAAAAAAAACAGCTAAAGCTGGGAGTAATGATGTTTTATATGATTAATAATGAACCTTTTAGGCAATATACAGTTTTTCACCATAATTGATCATTTTTATACAGCACAGACAAATGTCTCTTCAAAAAATAGATAATAGTTTGGAGCAATGCTAATTATTTATATGCATTAAGTATTACAATGACATTACAAAGTTGTCACCAGTGTGTCATTAAAGGTGTCCTTCCTGTAAGAAGAACATTTTTCAAAGGCAATTTCATTGCTTTATATGTGTGCACACGTGTATCTTAAAATAACAAATGTTTTGGGCCATTGCGTTTTTACATACCTGCCCTCGCCCACACCTGTAAATTACTTCACTATGACTGGCCTTTTATGTAAAGAACGCCTTGTGTTACTATTTATAGTTATGGAGTAATTGTGTTGTATAGTTTTAAAGGTGTTTCGCACTATTTCAGTGGCCAGTCTGGGCAGTTTTGTCCAGATTGAAAAATGAGCTAGTAGTGAAACAAGGCTTTCTGCTAGATTATGTGTGTGTTTGTTTACTTTTTTTATAAAGAGAAAATAAAACAATGAAAAATGTTCCACATTCAATTTTCTCACATCAGTGATAATGTGTCAACATTTAGGCTACCTGGGTTCAGGGACGGCTCCAGAATAATTCCTGGGGGTGCTTAGCCTCTGAGGAGTGGAGCCAAGGAGAACATTTTGGGGTTAATAAGCTCTGACAACCCAGAGCAGCCTCATTTTTAGCAGCTGTTATCTCTGAAGTCATTATCATGACTGAGCAATAATAAAAATACATCCATTGCTGTATGTAGCTGATCCATTGTGCTGTATTATTATGAGTGTTTTATATAAGAAATAACTTTAACAAAAACATGTTAAGTTATGCCACACAAGGTACAAACAAGAAATAAAAAGATAGCACTTGATTTACAAGTAAATGCATTATATGACCTTATTAAACTAAAATTAAATTAACAAAACACATTTGTTGTGTTTAAAATTATGTGTTGGGAGTTTTAAAAAAAATAATAATAATAATAATCTCCCTGATGCCTGATTTTAAAAGTGTTGAGCGATAACGCTTAATTTAAAAACAAATAAATAAATAAATAATTGGGTGTAGGCTCTGTAGAACAATAAAGCATACTCATAAGCTTTGGGTGAAACTGTCATACATCGCATCCATTCTTATACTCAGTTTTCAGAACATTTCTGCAGTAAATGTCCACTAATACTGCCAAAAACTTAAAGTAGAATTTCAGTATTTCAGCACTAAGGAATTACACTACCCTAGGATAATTAAATAAACAGTATCCACACTGGAAAAAAAATTAAACAGCCATAGATATACACATAGTATATGAGATCAGTTTACTCTTAGCTATTTATCTAGACCTGTATACAGGTCTGCAGTGTTGAAATAGTTAAAACATGAAATAGCTTTAAATGATTTGCCTACATCGTTAAACATCTACTGTATCTACCAGTAAAATGGATTATGGTTATGAATCTGATTAGCTACTTATTTAAACAAAATATATATATATATATATATATATATATATATATATATATATATATATATATATATATATATATATATAAAGCAGAGCATATTTTTATTATTATTTTTATTATTGGACACAGGTGTGTAAAATGCATTGCCTCAAAACAGTCTTTATTTTTTATGATAGGTACGCACACTATATAAAATGTGAAATTACCTTGGGGTAATACTTTCTTCAGGGTGTTTGCTGTGCTGTTTTACCTGTCCCTTGGCTCCCCTGTTCTTTTTTTCTAGGGGGGTGTAAGATATAGCTGGATATATTATTTGACATCCCCTATCTTTCAAGGGTTAACATTAAATGTTAAAGTAATTCAACTTATTTTGTATTTGGTGGTTTTAGGGTTAATTTGTTGTGTCAGTGCAATTGCTTTTTGGAGGAACCCAACTACTTCTACTTTGGCATCAAATTGCTATAATACCTTGTGTACCCTAGCTTGCTAATTTGACAAACAAAAAATTGGAAACCAATATTAACTACTGTATGCTAACTGGGTTGGGGGAATGTGCTGTTCCAACTGAATCATTGTTGGGGTTCCACAACTGGTTACATTTGAGAGAAACTACATAACATCTCATAATATCTCTTACCTAGCATGGTAGAGGTAAAATGTTAAAGCAATACGACTGTCTGTTAGCAATCTCATTATGAACCCACAAACATTACCCTTTACATTGCACAGCATGCTACTTCATATAATGGTTCATAACTCCTACAAATTAATATGAGTAACTCAGAAATAATTTAGATATAGCTGCATTTACTACTTAGCATCAGGACTTTCATGGGATGCAACATCATTCAGGTTTGTCGGGTTTGTATGTAGGTTATAAACCATTCTATTTTGCAAGCTAGGGTACACAAAGTACACTAAGAACTAGTCATTTGATACAAAAATAGAAGTAGTTGCGGTTTCCCAAAAAATAATTACATTGACACAACAAATTAACCCTAAAATCGCCAAAAATGCAAAATAAGTTGAATTACTTTCTCATGTAATGTTAACCCTTTAATATCTGGCATCCCCTCAGAAAAAAAGAATGAGGAAGCCTGAAAAGGGAAGAGCACAGGCTCCAGTGCTACCAAATACAAGCTAAATTGAATTATTCTGCCGATTTTACCATTTCCACCGAAAATGAAACCCCTTTTGAAAATCGGGCTCTATATGTCCAATAGAGTATTATAATTAGGGCTTCTGTTTTTGGGGTTTTATTAATTGTATTTTTCAGTGCTTATTTTTAGCTATTTTCGAGTTTTATGTAAAGCGTTTTTTTCGGGGCTTTCGTTTTTGATATACTGTATGACATTCGGTTACTTTCCAAAATGCTTGAGCATTTTTTAATGTCAAAGTATGTATAGTAGTAACTCGCCAGTACTTTCACGCTGAAGTTGTACCTTCTTTCCTTTGCTTTCTTCCACAATGAAATCCCTGTGGTCACGGGGACATTCTTCTGGGGTTTTTGTGTGTTTGCATTTTTTTTTTACATTTCGCCACAACTGTGTTTTAAATCCTCAGTATTTTAACAGTAATACAGTTATAAATCCCGCTAACAAGCCTCCATTCCTGATTGTAATCTCATTTTAAATCTGGCAAGCGGGGTCTCCAACCGAAATGTAGGAATGTGATGTCACTCAGTAGCTGGGGTGGGTTTAAAGTATTCAGAACGAATCAATGATAGATACAAGTCAGCAAGACGGGATAATGCCCAGCAGCGCTAGGAAATGTATTTATTATTATTTTTGTAGTAGGATTTACTTGTTAATGGGAACATGGTTAAGTGGTTAAGTCAGCGTGAATTGATTAACCATTTCCGGTGTTTATTGGCTATCCACAGATTATTATTATTTTTTTTTTTTTGTATTGGGGGGTTTTATCGGGTTTTATCGGTTAAAACCGAAAATCAGAAGCCCTAATTATAATACACATTTCACATATTTATTTAAGTTTTGTATCCATGCTGGAAAATTAACAACATGTGTCTGATTAAGGAAAAAAGGCTTTTAGTAGAATAGCTTAACAACAGCTTTGTGTCCCATTTATTTACAGTAAGTCCAACACAAATGTGTAGAAATAAAGATGTGGGGAAAATTATACATCTTTAATGTGAAACGTCAATGGAGGATCATTCTAGAAGTAAATCTTTACAATGACATCCCTTACCGACCATCCGGTAAGTCGATCCTTTTGTGGTACTGCTAAAGGTGCATCATCGTGTCCCGCCTTGAGCTCGAACAGGTCATCGTGAAAATCCTCTCCTTAAATTGTGGGTACATTGCGATTGACAGCGATATTTAGTGCAAAACAATGCAAACTATAATTATATTGCATGCTTGTAGCTGTTCCATAATCAAAAAATAGTTCAAAACAATCCAGATAAAAGTAATCTCGATCACAAAATATAGCATTACAAAATCCAGATAATTTGTATCCAGATTACAAGTTTTTAAAAACCGACCCAGGGCATTACATTGTAGCTTGGCCCTGGGGTATTGTTGGGTATTACACTAAAAAGAACAAGCAATGGAGTGGGATCAATGGTAGTCTGTAAAATCTGGGACAAGGAATCATTAGAAGTTCAACATGGAGTCAACCTAACACAAGACTAGTGTATATGAATGAGAGAGCCAGGGGCCTGTTTACATCTGTAATTTATTGTATTGATAAAGAAGGTATTGAGAGGGAATTTCACATTACCAATTACTGATCACCAATGGTACTTTTGTTCAACACTTAAACTAATGACAATATTCTCTTATAAAAAATAAATAAATAAATAAAAGATGTCTCTAGTAATAATTCAAACAAATAATATTTATAAACTGGAATTTGTTGTAACAACGTCGCAAAAAAGGCATGGAAAGCCACATGTCTATTTTCTTTCACTGTACAAGTAGGATTTATTCAAATTGATTTTGTCTTTTACACCATGTAATTTTTGTTATTAGATTTTGTAGTTGATCTTCCTTTATTATCACAAAATAAAGCCACTGAGTCCAAATTATTCCATTTGCTTGTTCTTAACACTGAAGGATTCAATCTGCATGTTCCTAACACTGATGTGCTTGTTCTTGGGGCTGGACTCATTTTTTGCCCAAACAAATGTTATAATGACATTTTATACTGTTTATCCTTTACAAATTCAAAACACACTATTACTGTACAAAAAACAAAACAAAACAAAAAAAAAAAAAAAAAAACACACCCAGGTATATTACTATTGCCACATAATAACTGATCAAACAAAGCACATATTTATTTGGGTGTTGCTCTTCATCCCTCCCTTCAATAATTACAAATTAACAGTGAGCTGGGAGAGGTGGACTGAAGTAATGCAACATATAATACTTTAATGACTAGCTTGTCTTTGTGCAATACATGTGGGCTACATTACCGGCTGTGGTAGAATTAATTTTTGTACAAAACTGAAGTAAGTACAACCAGCATTAAATCATAAGCCAATAATAAATATCTGATCAGAGGAATCTGGATAAACAAGTTTACCTATGAAATGAACCACAATACACATATTCAACAGATTACGGTATCTTTTTTTCTTTATTTGTTAGTTTGTTCATGTTTTGCTTTTTCACTTGCATTAAAATAATAATGTATAGAAGTAAAAACAAACAGTTTCATAGACCCCGATTACCAATGATCTTGGACTGCCTTACCTAATGTAACATTGGATAGACCAGGATTAGTGCAAGTCAGTGTCTGTTAAACCAACCATAAATTGTATAAGCTGTCAGTAATAATATAGAAGTGCATCTGTGTTTGTGTGTGTGCGTGTGTGTGTGTGTGTATGTGTGTGTAGATTTACCACCTCAGCAGTCAATGTGTAAAATAACTAAGGAGATGGTAGTTAATGCTACAGCATTTGAGGTGATTTCGGAAATAAAGTAACATCAGGGAGTTAATGGCTTAAGATTTCCATAAAATCTGTTACCTACTTCGGTAAATTAACTAATTTATTGTTTATTTTTCTTAAATTCCAGTCTTTTTTTATTACTCGATTAATCTGTCTAAACTTCACTGCATCCTTTCTTGCGTTATTATTATTATTATTATTATTATTATTATTATTATTATTATTATTATTATTATTATTATTATTATTATTAATCGGTGCACTAACTGATCGACCCGGAAGGGAAACGGTGTGGCAGCCGCGGATTGGAGAAGCAGCTGCAATCGATTACCAAGGGGTCATGTAAGACGGTAAAAGAAGCAGACAAAGCAACATAATCTGTTCCTTCGTTTTGGTTAAGAACAACCCGGAAGGACCTGTGTTTGTGAAATTGTATCATGAGTGCAATAAAAGTGATTTACATGATTTCAGATTAAATACACCTCTCTGTAAGGTCCCACAGATGGGTAGTGCATTCAAAGCAAAGATACTGCCATGAAGACCAAGGAGTTTTCAAAACAACTCTGGGATAAACGTGGAAAGGCACAGATCAAAGGAGGGTACAAAAAGATTTCAAAGGCATTGCACATCCCTTGGAGGACAGTCAAGTTGATCATTAATCCTCTGCAGTCCATTTGTTCAGCGCTTGTCAGGCGCGTCAGGTCTAATTTATTTTCACACGCACTGTTTATTTTACACAACCTGTTTAAATTTTTTTTTTTTTCAGAGTAAAACAGGTTTAAAATGCATTGAATCGCAAAAGGACACTCAGTACTTTATCTACAGCAAAGCCCCACCCCTTGTTCACTGTATTTTTCACATACCTCTTTATAGACGTACATACTGATAAATCTTCTCCTGATCACTCATTTTATGACCAAACTCCTCAATAATGTGATCCAAGTAATTTTTTTTATTACTATAACAGCTCCAAAATGTCCGTGATATTCTTTGAGTGCTGGATGCAGAAGCAGCTACCTCCTTTGTTATGTCCGTGTTACCTCTGTAGTGGATGGGAGAAACTGTTCACGTGTGAACAATAGCTGACGTACTCCACAAATCTGTCCTGTATGGAAGAGTGGCAAGCATGAAGCCATTTCTGATAAAAGCTCATGTAAAAGCCCTCTTGGAATTTACAAAAAGGCATGTGGGAGACTCTGAAAAGATGTGGCAAAATATTCTGTGGTCCGATGAAACAAAAATTGAACTATTTGGCCTAAATGCAAAGCGTTATGTCTGGCGCAAACCAAACACAGCACATCACCCAGGTAACACCATCCCTACTGTGAAGCATGGTGGTGGCAGCATTATGCTATTGGGATGCTTTTCATCGACAGGGACTGGGAATCTTGTCAGGGTAGAGGGCAAAATGGATGGAGCTAAATACAGGCAAATCCTTGAGGAAAACCTGCTTCAGACTGCAAAAGACCTAAGACTGGGACGTAGATTCACCTTTCAGCAGGACAATGACCCTAAGCACACAGCCAAAGTGACACTGTAGTGACTTAAAAACAAGAAAGCGAATGTCCTAGAGTGGCCCAGTCAAAGCCTGGACTTGAATCCGATTGAGAATTTGTGGCAAGACTTGAAGATTGCTGTCCACCAACAATCCCCGATCCAACTTGACAGAGTTTGAACAATTTTGCCAAGGGGCAAATAATGCACAATTGAGATATACAAACCTGGTAGAGATTTACCCCAAAAGACTCACAGCTGTAATTGCTACAAAGGTGGTTCTACCAAGTATTGATTCAGGTGGGTGAATACTTATCTAACCAAGACATTTCAGGTTTTTTTTTTATTTTTCATTAACTGTTGTTGCACAATAAAAATGATCTTGCTTCTTCAAAGTGTTGAGTAGGTTGTGTAAATCAAAGGGAGAAAAAAATCACATTTAAATGCATCAAGATTTCAGGTTTCAACGTCCAAGGGTGATGAATACTTACTATAGGCACTGTATATACACATACACACATACGCACCCACCACCCACACACACACACACACACACACACATACCACCCACCCACACACACACGCACGCACGCACGCACGCACGCACGCACGCACAGTTGTAATCAAAAGTTTACTTACTCCAATGGAAATTTATAATTTCTAGAATTTCTAGCAAAATTTTGCTTTGTGGAGGAGGAAAAAAAGTAAGAAGAAATAGATTAGACTACAATTATTTATTTCAGAATTTTATTTTTTGCAAAACTCAAAAATGCTAATTTTTTAATAAATCTAGTTTTTTTAATTTATTTATTTATTTTTTTTTAAGAAAATGAGAAAAACAATTCTAATAGCAATAGGGTCCCTCTTCTTTTGAACTAGAAATTGCGTAAGGTGCCTAACCCACTGAATGTGTGATAGCTGGAAATCCTGAATCCAACCAAACACTTTCTAGCATCTATTCAAGAATGCCCTGGTTATTAGATTGTAGCTTGGCCCTGGGGTATCATTGGGTATCATAAAGAAGTGAAAATATTGAGAAAGAATTTCAGAATTCTTAAAAATGTTAGAGTATTGGTTACCAAAGATACTTTTGTTCAACATAAACTACTGACAACATTCTCCTATAAAAAAAAAGAATGTCTATAATAATAATTCAAACAAATAATATTTATAAACTGGAATTTTTTGCAACAGCGTCACAACACATCTTCAAATAGGCAAGGAAAGCTGGTTCAGGCAGTATTGCTAAATTCAAGTTGGAAGGAAAACGGTAAAAGAAAACAAAAAAAACAGAGGGACAGATGACACAGTTAGTTTGTAGCTAGAGCAAGTACAGTTTTTTGACCATATATACCATACAGATAAGCTTTAAAATCATATATAGAGTAAGAAATACAGACAAACATAAGAACTATTTAACTATTTAAATTAAAAAAAAAAAAACATTTTGAATTTACTGACTTTTCTTAATAAAAATTAATGCATGCTGGGAGATTACTAGACATCCTCTGCGTTTGATCAACTCTGAGGACACCTGGTTTTTAGTCACATGCGAATAATGCTGCCTTACAGCTCTCTTAATAACTCACTGCTTTTAGATGTATGATTACTTAGAATGACATATATTTGTTGGGATGAGTAGATATTTCAAACATACCTTCAAACAATAGTAAGACAATTGTATCTGCTAATTCATCAGAGCATGCTGTTATTAATTGCAAGCTTGAATGCTTCACATATCACTCATTAACACATTACTATGATGTAATGACATCGTTTGTTGTGCAAGGTCATATTAAATTTTGTTTAGGGCTTTTGTGTTGATTATTATTTGGAAAGCCCTCACTTGTTTGACTGTTGGGAGGTGAAACTGCACAAGAGAAAAACAAAATACAAGTATTGTCGATAACCCGCAATTAAACAAACTGTCAGATTGTTTTTTATTTTACTTAAATATCAATACTAAAGAAGAAGAGGGCTACACAATAATAAAATAACACAACACAGATCCACTAAACAAATTAAGACCTGAATACTATTCTAAAAGGAAAGGATTATACCTGTTACTAGTTTAATTTCTGTTAATGACTGTCATTGTCTTCATTGACACGGAGCAGCAGAGTTAAAGTGCCTCTTGTTTTGGCAAGGCTACCTAGGCCAATCTTACATATACATTTCTTTTTCCACATATATTATAGAATCATATCTGTTTGGAAAAAAAACAGCTAAAGCTGGGAGTAATGATGTTTTATATGATTAATAATGAACCTTTTAGGCAATATACAGTTTTTCACCATAATTGATCATTTTTATACAGCACAGACAAATGTCTCTTCAAAAAATAGATAATAGTTTGGAGCAATGCTAATTATTTATATGCATTAAGTATTACAATGACATTACAAAGTTGTCACCAGTGTGTCATTAAAGGTGTCCTTCCTGTAAGAAGAACATTTTTCAAAGGCAATTTCATTGCTTTATATGTGTGCACACGTGTATCTTAAAATAACAAATGTTTTGGGCCATTGCGTTTTTACATACCTGCCCTCGCCCACACCTGTAAATTACTTCACTATGACTGGCCTTTTATGTAAAGAACGCCTTGTGTTACTATTTATAGTATAATGTGTCAACATTTAGGCTACCTGGGTTCAGGGACGGCTCCAGAATAATTCCTGGGGGTGCTTAGCCTCTGAGGAGTGGAGCCAAGGAGAACATTTTGGGGTTAATAAGCTCTGACAACCCAGAGCAGCCTCATTTTTAGCAGCTGTTATCTCTGAAGTCATTATCATGACTGAGCAATAATATAAATACATCCATTGCTGTATGTAGCTGATCCATTGTGCTGTATTATTATGAGTGTTTTATATAAGAAATAACTTTAACAAAAACATGTTAAGTTATGCCACACAAGGTACAAACAAGAAATAAAAAGATAGCACTTGATTTACAAGTAAATGCATTATATGACCTTATTAAACAAAAATTAAATTAACAAAACACATTTGTTGTGTTTAAAATTATGTGTTGGGAGTTTTAAAAAAATAATAATAATAATAATCTCCCTGATGCCTGATTTTAAAAGTGTTGAGCGATAACGCTTAATTTAAAAACAAATAAATAAATAAATAAATAATTGGGTGTAAGCTCTGTAGAACAATAAAGCATACTCATAAGCTTTGGGTGAAACTGTCATACATCGCATCCATTCTTATACTCAGTTTTCAGAACATTTCTGCAGTAAATGTCCACTAATACTGCCAAAAACTTAAAGTAGAATTTCAGTATTTCAGCACTAAGGAATTACACTACCCTAGGATAATTAAATAAACAGTATCCACACTGGAAAAAAAATTAAACAGCCATAGATATACACATAGTATATGAGATCAGTTTACTCTTAGCTATTTATCTAGACCTGTATACAGGTCTGCAGTGTTGAAATAGTTAAAACATGAAATAGCTTTAAATGATTTGCCTACATCGTTAAACATCTACTGTATCTACCAGTAAAATGGATTATGGTTATGAATCTGATTAGCTACTTATTTAAACATATATATATATATATATATATATATATATATATATATATATATATATATATATATATATATATATATATATATAAGGGGGGGGGGGGGGCAGCAGAGCATATTTTTATTATTGGACACAGGTGTGTAAAATGCATTGCCTCAAAACAGTCTTTATTTTTTATGTGATATAGGTACGCACACTATATAAAATGTGAAATTACCTTGGGGTAATACTTTCTTCAGGGTGTTTGCTGTGCTGTTTTACCTGTCCCTTGGCTCCCCTGTTCTTTTTTTCTAGGGGGGTGTAAGATATAGCTGGATATATTATTTGACATCCCCTGTCTTTCAAGGGTTAACATTAAATGTTAAAGTAATTCAACTTATTTTGTATTTGGTGGTTTTAGGGTTAATTTGTTGTATCAGTGCAATTGCTTTTTGGAGGAACCCAACTACTTCTACTTTGGCATCAAATTGCTATAATACCTTGTGTACCCTAGCTTGCTAATTTGACAAACAAAAAATTGGAAACCAATATTAACTACTGTATGCTAACTGGGTTGGGGGAATGTGCTGTTCCAACTGAATCATTGTTGGGGTTCCACAACTGGTTACATTTGAGAGAAACTACATAACATCTCATAATATCTCTTACCTAGCATGGTAGAGGTAAAATGTTAAAGCAATACGACTGTCTGTTAGCAATCTCATTATGAACCCACAAACATTACCCTTTACATTGCACAGCATGCTACTTCATATAATGGTTCATAACTCCTACAAATTAATATGAGTAACTCAGAAATAATTGAGATATAGCTGCATTTACTACTTAGCATCAGGACTTTCATGGGATGCAAAATCATTCAGGTTTGGCGAGTTTGTATGTAGGTTATAAACCATTCTATTTTGCAAGCTAGGGTACACAAAGTACACTAAGAACTAGTCATTTGATACAAAAATAGAAGTAGTTGCGGTTTCCCAAAAAATAATTACATTGACACAACAAATTAACCCTAAAATCGCCAAAAATGCAAAATAAGTTGAATTACTTTCTCATGTAATGTTAACCCTTTAATATCTGGCATCCCCTCAGAAAAAAAGAATGAGGAAGCCTGAAAAGGGAAGAGCACAGGCTCCAGTGCTACCAAATACAAGCTAAGTTGAATTATTCTGCCGATTTTACCATTTCCACCTAAAATGAAACCCCTTTTGAAAATCGGGCTCTATATGTCCAATAGAGTATTATAATTAGGGCTTCTGTTTTGGGGGTTTTATTAATTGTATTTTTCAGTGCTTATTTTTAGCTATTTTCGAGTTTTATGTAAAGCGTTTTTTTCGGGGCTTTCGTTTTTGATATACTGTATGACATTCGGTTACTTTCCAAAATGCTTGAGCATTTTTTAATGTCAAAGTATGTATAGTAGTAACTCGCCAGTACTTTCACGCTGAAGTTGTACCTTCTTTCCTTTGCTGTCTTCCACAATGAAATCCCTGTGGTCACGGGGACATTCTTCTGGGGTTTTTGTGTGTTGGCATTTTTTTTTTACATTTCGCCACAACTGTGTTTTAAATCCTCATGTATTTTAACAGTAATACAGTTATAAATCCCGCTAACAAGCCTCCATTCCTGATTGTAATCTCATTTTAAATCTGGCAAGCGGGGTCTCCAACCGAAATGTAGGAATGTGATGTCACTCAGTAGCTGGGGTGGGTTTAAAGTATTCAGAACGAATCAATGATAGATACAAGTCAGCAAGACGGGATAATGCCCAGCAGCACTAGGAAATGTATTTATTATTATTTTTGTAGTAGGATTTACTTGTTAATGGGAAAATGGTTAAGTGGTTAAATCAGCGTGAACTGATTAACCATTTCCGGTGTTTATTGGCTATCCACAGATTATTTTTTATTTTTTTTTGTATTGGGGTGTTTTATCGGGTTTTATCGGTTAAAACCGAAAATCAGAAGCCCTAATTATAATACACATTCCACATATTTATTTAAGTTTTGTATCCATGCTGGAAAATTAACAACATGTGTCTGATTAAGGAAAAAAGTTTTTTTTTAGAATAGCTTAACAACAGCTTTGTGTCCCATTTATTTACATTAAGTCCAACACAAATGTGTAGAAATAAAGATGTGGGGAAAATTATACGTCTTTAATGTGAAACGTCAATGGAGGATCATTCTAGAAGTAGATCTTTACAATGACATCCCTTACTGACCATCCGGTAAGTCGATCCTTTTGTGGTACTGCTAAAGGTGCATCATCGTGTCCCGCCTTGAGCTCGAACAGGTCATCGTGAAAATCCTCTCCTTAAATTGTGGGTACATTGCGATTGACAGCGATATTTACTGCGAAACAATGCAAACTATAATTATATTGCATGCTTGTAGCTGTTCCATAATCAAAAAAGAGTTCAAAACAATCCAGATAAAAGTAATCTCGATCACAAAATATAGCATTACAAAATCCAGATAATTTGTATCCAGATTACAAGTTTTTAAAAACCGACCCAGGGCATTACATTGTAGCTTGGCCCTGGGGTATTGTTGGGTATTACACTAAAAAGAACAAGCAATGGAGTGGGATCAATGGTAGTCTGTAAAATCTGGGACAAGGAATCATTAGAAGTTCAACATGGAGTCAACCTAACACAGGACTAGTGTATATGAATGAGAGAGCCAGGGGCCTGTTTACATCTGTAATTTATTGTATTGATAAAGAAGGTATTGAGAGGGAATTTCACATTACCAATTACTGATCACCAATGGTACTTTTGTTCAACACTTAAACTAATGACAATATTCTCTTATAAAAAATAAATAAATAAATAAAAAAAGATGTCTCTAGTAATAATTCAAACAAATAATATTTATAAACTGGAATTTGTTGTAACAACGTCGCAAAAAAGGCATGGAAAGCCACATGTCTATTTTCTTTCACTGTACAAGTAGGATTTATTCAAATTGATTTTGTCTTTTACACCATGTAATTTTTGTTATTAGATTTTGTAGTTGATCTTCCTTTATTATCACAAAATAAAGCCACTGAGTCCAAATTATTCCATTTGCTTGTTCTTAACACTGAAGGATTCAATCTGCATGTTCCTAACACTGATGTGCTTGTTCTTGGGGCTGGACTCATTTTTTGCCCAAACAAATGTTATAATGACATTTTATACTGTTTATCCTTTACAAATTCAAAACACACTATTACTGTACAAAAACAAAACAAAACAACAAAAAAAAAAAAAAAAAACACACCCAGGTATATTACTATTGCCACATAATAACTGATCAAACAAAGCACAGATTTATTTGGGTGTTGCTCTTCATCCCTCCCTTCAATAATTACAAATTAACAGTGAGCTGGGAGAGGTGGACTGAAGTAATGCAACATATAATACTTTAATGACTAGCTTGTCTTTGTGCAATACATGTGGGCTACATTACCGGCTGTGGTAGAATTAATTTTTGTACAAAACTGAAGTAAGTACAACCAGCATTAAATCATAAGCCAATAATAAATATCTGATCAGAGGAATCTGGATAAACAAGTTTACCTATGAAATGAACCACAATACACATATTCAACAGATTATGGTATCTTTTTTTCTTTATTTGTTAGTTTGTTCATGTTTTGCTTTTTCACTTGCATTAAAATAATAATGTATAGAAGTAAAAACAAACAGTTTCATAGACCCCGATTACCAATGATCTTGGACTGCCTTACCTAATGTAACATTGGATAGACCAGGATTAGTGCAAGTCAGTGTCTGTTAAACCAACCATAAATTGTATAAGCTGTCAGTAATAATATAGAAGTGCATCTGTGTTTGTGTGTGTGCGTGTGTGTGTGTGTGTGTGTGTGTGTAGATTTACCACCTCAGCAGTCAGTGTGTAAAATAACTAAGGAGATGGTAGTTATAATGCTACAGAATTTCAGGTGAATTCGGAAATAAAGTAACATCAGGGAGTTAATGGCTTAAGATTTCCATAAAATCTGTTACCTACTTCGGTAAATTAACTAATTTATTGTTTATTTTTCTTAAATTCCAGTCTTTTTTTATTACTCGATTAATCTGTCTAAACTTCACTGCATCCTTTCTTGCGTTATTATTATTATTATTATTATTATTATTATTATTATTATTATTATATTATTATTATTATTATTATTATTATTATTAATCGGTGCACTAACTGATCGACCCGGAAACGGTGTGGCAGCCGTGGATTGGAGAAGCAGCTGCAATCGATTACCAAGGGGTCATGTAAGACGGTAAAAGAAGCAGACGAAGCAACGTAATCTGTTCCTTCGTTTTGGTTAAAAACAACCCGGAAGGACCTGTGTTTGTGAAATTGTATCATGAGTGCAATAAAAGTGATTTACATGATTTCAGATTAAATACACCTCTCTGTAAGGTCCCACAGATGGGTAGTGCATTTAAAGCAAAGATACTGCCATGAAGACCAAGGAGTTTTCAAAACAACTCTGGGATAAACGTGGAAAGGCACAGATCAAAGGAGGGTACAAAAAGATTTCAAAGGCATTGCACATCCCTTGGAGGACAGTCAAGTTGATCATTAATCCTCTGCAGTCCATTTGTTCAGCGCTTGTCATGCGCGTCAGGTCTAATTTATTTTCACACGCACTGTTTATTTTACACAACCTGTTTAAATTTTTTTTTTCAGAGTAAAACAGGTTTAAAATGCATTGAATCGCAAAAGGACACTCAGTACTTTATCTACAGCAAAGCCCCACCCCTTGTTCACTGTATTTTTCACATACCTCTTTATAGACGTACATACTGATAAATCTTCTCCTGATCACTCATTTTATGACCAAACTCCTCAATAATGTGATCCAAGTAATTTTTTTATTACTATAACAGCTCCAAAATGTCCGTGATATTCTTTGAGTGCTGGATGCAGAAGCAGCTACCTCCTTTGTTATGTCCGTGTTACCTCTGTAGTGGATGGGAGAAACTGTTCATGTGTGAACAACAGCTGACGTACTCCACAAATCTGTCCTGTATGGAAGAGTGGCAAGCATGAAGCCATTTCTGATAAAAGTCCATGTAAAAGCCCTCTTGGAATTTACAAAAAGGCATGTGGGAGACTCTGAAAAGATGTGGCAAAAGATTTGTGGTCCCTAAATTGAACTATAAATGCAAAGCATTATGTCTGGCGCAAACCAAACACAGCACATCACCCAGGTAACACCATCCCTACTGTGAAGCATGGTGGTGGCAGCATTATGCTATTGGGATGCTTTTCATCGACAGGGACTGGGAATCTTGTCAGGGTAGAGGGCAAAATGGATGGAGCTAAATACAGGCAAATCCTTGAGGAAAACCTGCTTCAGACTGCAAAAGACCTAAGACTGGGACGTAGATTCACCTTTCAGCAGGACAATGACCCTAAGCACACAGCCAAAGTGACACTGTAGTGACTTAAAAACAAGAAAGCGAATGTCCTAGAGTGGCCCAGTCAAAGCCTGGACTTGAATCCGATTGAGAATTTGTGGCAAGACTTGAAGATTGCTGTCCACCAACGATCCCTGATCCAACTTGACAGAGTTTGAACAATTTTGCCAAGGGGCGAATAATGCACAATTGAGATATACAAACCTGGTAGAGATTTACCCCAAAAGACTCACAGCTGTAATTGCTGCAAAGGTGGTTCTACCAAGTATTGATTCAGGTGGGTGAATACTTATCTAACCAAGACATTTCAGGTTTTTTTTTTATTTTTCATTAACTGTTGTTGCACAATAAAAATGATCTTGCTTCTTCAAAGTGTTGAGTAGGTTGTGTAAATCAAAGGGGGAAAAAAATCACATTTAAATGCATCAAGATTTCAGGTTTCAACGTCCAAGGGTGATGAATACTTACTATAGGCACTGTATATACACATACACACATACGCACCCACCCACACACACACGCACGCACGCACGCACGCACGCACGCACAGTTGTAATCAAAAGTTTACTTACTCCAATGGAAATTTATAATTTCTAGAATTTCTAGCAAAATTTTGCTTTATGGAGGAGGAAAAAAAGTAAGAAGAAATAGATTAGACTACAATTATTTATTTCAGAATTGTATTTTTGCAAAACTCAAAAATGCTAATTTTTTAATAAATCTAGTTTTTTTTTTATTTATTTATTTTTTTTTAAAGAAAATGAGAAAAACAATTCTCATAGCAATAGGGTCCCTCTTCTTTTGAACTAGAAATTGCGTAAGGTGCCTAACCCACTGAATGTGTGATAGCTGGAAATCCTGAATCCAACCAAACACTTTCTAGCATCTATTCAAGAATGCCCTGGTTATTAGATTGTAGCTTGGCCCTGGGGTATCATTGGGTTTCATAAAGAAGTGAAAATATTGAGAAAGAATTTCAGAGTTCTTAAAAATGTTAGAGTATTGGTTACCAAAGATACTTTTGTTCAACATAAACTACTGACAACATTCTCCTATAAAAAAAAAGAATGTCTATAATAATAATTTAAACAAATAATATTTATAAACTGGAATTTTTTGCAACAGCGTCACAACACATCTTCAAATAGGCAAGGAAAGCCACATGTCTATTTTCTTTCACCGTACAAGTAGGATTTATTCAAATTGATTTTACTTTACACCATGCAATTTTTGTTGTTATATTTTGTAGTTGATCTTCCTTTATTATCTTAAAATAAAGCCATTGAGTCCAAATTATTCAATTTGCTTGTTCTTAACACTGAATGATTCGATCTGCATGTTCCTAACATTGATGTGCTCGTTCTTTGAGCTGGACTCACTTTTTTCCAAAACAAAGGTTGTTAATGACATTTGACACTGTTTGTCCTGTATAACTTTCATCATAAATTCAAAACAAACTATTACTGTACAAAAACAAAACAAAACAAAACAAAAAACACACCCAGGTATATTACTATTGCCACATAATAATGAAACCAAAAAAGCATTGATTTATTTTGGGTGTTACTCTTCATCCCTCCTTCAACAATTGCAAATTAACAGTGAGTTGGGAGAGGTGGAAGTAATGCAACATATATTACTTTAATGACTAGTTTGTCTTTGTGTAATACATGTGAGCTACGTTGTAGACTGTGGTAGAATCTGTTTTTGTACAAAACTAAAGGAAGTACAACCAGGTAAACATTTAATATGTTGGAAATACATTATTATTCTCTGTTTTGAGGGGTGTTTCATTACTGGATGTATTTGAAGGTTTTACTATTTTCAATATAAAAAATATGCATTTGGAGGCAGTGTAATGTCATTACAATCTGCTTAAATCATTGTTTAAATACACAACCATCATTACCACAGCTGTTGCCATTACTGTAACTTTAATGTGTTTACTGTGACAGTGACAGTTACTACAATAATATATATATAAAATATATTATATATATATCTATATATGATCATATATCTATATATATATATATATATATATTATATATATGCACTAGTATTAGCAGGAGTGACTCCTCACTGTTCAAATTATGGTCCAGACTCCCCCAATGTTTTAAAAATGTAAATTATGGCATTCCGTTATTCAGTGCCAATATAGTTTATGATAAAAAAATAAATTTTTTATTTAAAAATTGTTTATTTCAAATCTTAGATTTAATTGTATTGGTCAACATAACCAGATATTAATTCTGACTGATATTTGAGATATATATATATATATATATATATATATATATATATATATATATATATATATATATATATATATATAATAAAATCTTTATTTTTATATAGCGCCTTTCATAGCAGACCACCATCATAAAGCACTTTACAAGATACGAGACTAGGGTGTGTGAACAATGCATCAGTTGCAGAGTCACTTACAACAACGTTGGTATATTGCTGCTAACGTTCCCTAATACTGTTAAACCCTGTATGTATCAACAATCTGGCTTTTGTTGCAGAACCCTTGCTGGGAAGAGCTGTTTCCAACCATCTACCTCTCTTAATGAGAAGTGCAATTGCTGCTATATGTTGGTCTAATACTCCGTGTCTTTAAATATACTGTGGCTATTGGCTGGCTTTATTTAATTTCTCCTCCTTTTGTTTTTAGTAAAACTTTAATGCATTTTATTGTATAGTTATTTAAACTGATTTATGCAAATCCTAGATCATTGTAATAAAGCTTTGTGAACTTTTATTCTGTCTGTCATTCTGTTGTCATTCCTGGTCACTTCGCCTCTATTCCAAACCGTTTAATTTAGTTTAGTAGTGTCCCCCTCCCCCCAGTGGCACTGTTGGGACACCTGTTGGGTGTCACTGGTTGGCTACTAAAAAAAAATATAACAATGTTTTGTTATTATTCTGCATTGTACAGTAATTTAGCTGTTTTACGAAAAGATATGTGTTATCAAAAATATTTAGTTGTTTATGATGCTTGGATCTCAATGTACACCCAGTAAGCGCCAGCCCATTTCGACTTGTTAAAGTTAAGCAAAGAAAATTACCTGTTTATACTTGATCTTCATAGCCACTACATGGTTTTGACTGAATTTGGAAATGGGTGGGACTTACACTAAAAAGCATTATCCACACCAATAAAAGTTTATGTTTTAACAAATAAAACTTTATTAATTTATTTATTTATTTGTATTGAATGAATTGTTTAGTAATGTTTGCCAGATCACACTGACCATATCATAGGAAGAAAGTTGCCAACCCGATGTTACTCCCAATTGCACCTTTTTTACCCTTGTGCACATACAGTTTGTAACCTCAGAAGATGATTTAGACCACAGATTATTTTCAAAATGACAAAATATATCCAGCACTCCCCTTTCACTGAAATTTGCATTAGTGGGAAGGATGAAAAAGAGCAACACCCACAGAAATCATTAACTCTCATTGTATTTTGATCATATATAGAAAAAATATACCCAATGGGAGCCTCAGGAAAATACTATATATACTGACTTCAGGTGTAGCTTTTTCATTAGAACAACTTCTAAACCAGTTAAGGTAAGTTTATGGCATTGTAAATCTTCTTCTTATTTAAATGATATACCATAATATGCCACCTTTTGGAAATAATTGACAGTCCAACATAGTTGGTTCAGTACAGTAAGAAGATGAAAAAGACAACATTTTCACATAATAGAAACTCATCTGGCAATACAATTAACTTTACACAACAATTTTGGTAGTTTGTTTTTTTAAAACATTGTTATCTGACAAGTAATTCTGATATCAAAATTCATATGAATATTGTTATTTGATTAACTGTTCCAAGTCATCTAAACAAAACTAATATTATAATTCATGTTTCAAAAACCTGACCTTAGATACAATGTACCTTTTTAGTGCCTTTGCGAAGATGTCTGTACTCACCTTGGCTGTGTGTTTAACTGCACTGCTTCAGAACTCTGTTTCTCAGGCTGCTCTGGTAAGTACAACTGTGCTCTTTCTAATTTGCCAAATCAAGGTAAAATCAACCATATTATTACGTGCATTTCTGTTTGCAATCTGTTTTAGTAATTGTTACTTATAATGGACTACAACACGTACTCCTTCAACTGCTACCAATATTAATGGAATGTGATTTATTTTTAAATGTAAAACATCGTGTTTTAAATTCCATTTTTCATTAAGAACAAAAAAAGTTTGGGAACATGAAAAGGCTATTCGGCCCATCAAGTCTCATCCTTTGATAGCACACCATTCTCCCCTACTGGGGCGATTTAATTCAAAAGCATGTTTTTTTTTTTTTTTTTTTTAAATATCCCCAGTGTTTTGGATCATATTACAGCATCTGGTTTGCTCTTCCATGCATTTATAACTCTCTGTGTAGAAACATGTTTCCTGCCTTCCTTTCTAAACTTACTTTTACTCAGCTTACATGTATGGTCTCTTCTACTCTACATTAAATCTGAAACAGTGTCTTTGGTTAACTTTAACTATACCATTTATGATTTTATAGACTTCAAGTCTCCTCTTCCCCTTCTTTTTTACAGCTGAACAGATTTATTTAACCTTTCCTCATACAGTAGCGCATATCATGAAGTCCTAGAATCAGTCCAGTGGCCCTTCTCTGTACCTATAATGATGTATTTTATGTAGTGAGGCGACCAAAACTGCACACAGTATTCCAGGTGCGGTCTAACTAGGGCACTGTATAATATTAGTATAACCTCTCTAGACTTGTGTTCCACCCTTTCTGAAATATAGGTTAACATTCTCTTTGCCTTGTTAATTTCCTCAACACATTGGTGAGATACTTTTAATGATAACTCCACTATCACTCCAATGTCCTTTTCAAAGTCCTCATTCCCTATTTCCTTCATTTTCTACTTATAACCTGTTTATAGTCTAAGTTTTTAGTTTTACAATTGTGTACTTCTTGTTTCTTTAAAAAAAAAAGTGTATTGTTAAATGCAGTAACTGCACACAGTATTCACTAACAGTATTTTCCTTCTTGTTTTCTTCCCAATTTGGTATCACAGTCGGGTGAGTTCTACTCTACTCTTTATAATGTTGTTTTAACCAAGAGAAACCAAATGCAATGACATCGTGCAGCTTAGCAAACAATAACCAGAAAGGAGCTCAGGAGAAACCCATAAAGTTTAAAAAATGCATTCTACGATCTTTATGTCAATAAAACAGATAATTTGGTCTGGTGGTTCTTGTTTTAGAGTGGCTAAATTCTAAATTAAGAGAAGGTTAATAGAAGTGCCAGATAGGGAATCGTGTGTGTGTGTGTGTACATACATATGTATATATTGCTAACTGGAAAAATCTCTGCAAATATATCAATAGATATATTGACTAACAACCCCAAGGTTCAGCAAAGCATTGTTGACAAACACAATGCCTTGAGGAGAGCTGTGACCCCATCTGCCAGCAACATGTTAAAGATGGTAAATTTCATATTCTTACTACTTTTCATGATTATATATATATATATATATATATATATATATATATATATATATATATATATATATATATATAATACTCTACATTAAATCTGAAACAGTGTCTTTGGTTAACTTTAACTATACCATTTATGATTTTATAGACTTCAAGTCTCCTCTTCCCCTTCTTTTTTACAGCTGAACAGATTTATTTAACCTTTCCTCATACAGTAGCGCATATCATGAAGTCCTAGAATCAGTCCAGTGGCCCTTCTCTGGTACCTATAATGATGTATTAGAGATGCTTATAACATTGTATATAAACGCACATAATTTTTATTTCCTTAACTAATACATGTCCTTTTATTTTATTTTTGTAACTCAAAGGCATGGAGTGGAGAAGCAGCTGCTAATGCTAACACATGGGCCAATACTTGCTCTATGAATCACAGCCCTTCTGACAAGAGAAATATCAATGGTAAGTGGTTTTTCAAGGAAATATTTTATTATACACAAAAAATTGCACCAAAAATATTGGCTGTAAGTGAGAAGATGTAGTGGAGATGTTATATGCTATACAATACAGTGTTTCAAAAATAATATGACTACTACTATTCATTCATAAAAAGTCAGACATTTGGACATCTGTAGTTCTTCGGTAGATTAACAAGCCATCGTAATTATATATTTATATATATATATATAATATATATATATATATATATATATATATATTATATATATATATATATATATATATATATAATTTCCCGGCAGTGTATGCTAATGTTATAAAAAAAAACGCTAATTAGAACTCTGCGATTATCATTTGAGTTAAAAATGTAACCAACAATCAACGTATAAAGCAACCATGTTAATGACGTTGGTAGCAATAAATGCAAAAAACATCAAAAAGTTTTTAATACTAATTTATTACTGATATTATTATATTATTATTATTATTATTATTATTATCATCATCATCCTCATCATCCAAAAAACAACCCAACATAAAAACCCTGTTTTCCTATTTGATCCTATTTGTTGGTACCTCTTTATAATTATATGTGTTTTTACAATCCAGCATTTGCTCTTAAATTGTTTGAACCAACTACTAAATCACAATAGAGTCAGTTTATTACTCACCTTGCTGCTTTTAACATTATTAGTTTCATTTACAGTTTCCTTTACTTAGGCACTTCACATAAGGACTAGTAAGTTTACATCAGGACTAGCAAGTTTCAAAAGGTAATAGTTCATTGGACTAGTGCGACAATTTAGTTAGTTTCTATCACGCTACAGGTCTGCAGTCGGTAGCTATACACTTTGCAACAGCACTGGTTATAGTATGGTACTCAGCTTTATTCATGGGCTTGCAGCGATCCTGCATTTCTAAAGGAGTAGTCTGTCAAAACTGACAGGTTTCATTCATTGTATTGTTGTTGTCTGCAACAGAAGAACTACTAGAAAGTGTATTTTACGAAGTGAAAGCATATTTAGCACACAGGTGGTAGTGGTGATACTGGAACTCACTTTGACAGTCGATTCAAGTATCCCTCTTTCCTTCCAATGAACAGCCAAAGAGTTTTAAAAACAAAACAAAAAAAAAAAACTTCCCATTCACTAGTCCTTGAGTGCTTTGCTACATAATGCAGTTCCATGACTAATTTTATATTCAAACGATGACAACCTGTTATGACTTCGTATAAATGGGTGCCACAGGAAATTAATTACAGTATGCTAAGAGGGATAAGACAGAGGAGTGCAATAAAATTTATGTTAAAAAAAATAAAATCTCCAAAAAAATGTGCACATTAACCGCTGAAGTTAATTGCGATTAATTGCCAGCCCTAATTTATATATTTTTAAACTTCACAGGTAGCAGGTGTGGTGAGAATCTTTACATGTCCTCCGTTGCTAATTCCTGGGATACGGCAGTCCAAGCCTGGTATGATGAAGTCAAAGATTTTAAGTATGGAGTTGGATCAACGAATGGTGCTGTTGTTGGGCATTACACCCAGGTAAAACTACTAACTATAGCCTTACTAGTTTAGGTTAGAATCTATCTTATTTTGCAGCCATTATTTATCTCCAATGTCACATCAAATTTCTCAAAGACAAATCTATAATAATAATAAGCACCATCCCTAACGACATGGATAGTCACAAATCCATTTTAGTCAAAGACGTGTGTTTTTGTGTTTTTAAAATCCCGCTGTGAATGATTTTCTATTCCCTTTTAGGTTGTGTGGTACAGGTCTAACAAAGTTGGCTGTGCAGTTGCTCGTTGCCCTGGTTCTAAATATGAATACTTTTATGTATGCCAGTACTGCCCTCCGTAAGTTATGTTTTTTTTTTTTTTTTATAATATAAATTATATATATATATATGATTTAATCTGAGCAAAATTCTAAGCATTCTAAAAGCTTATTTAGCTAAACCAAACAATACACATTTTTGGGATATAACCAGTACTTATTTTGCACTGTTAGAAAATGTAGATATCTATAAGAAACAATTTTTTTACAAATCTAGGAGTTCAATCAAGCACATACTGATCTGTTTTGTATCATACACTGTACAGAGGAAACAACCAGGATTCATTAACCACACCCTACAAAACTGGTCCATCATGTGGTAGCTGCCCAAATGCTTGTGATAACAAGCTCTGCAGTAAGTATGGAAACTATTAAGTTATGGTATTAAAAACTAAATTATTATTTATCTTACCATTTTTTATCGGTTACAACAACTAAAAGATCATTGTAGACGCTAATGTATGAACTATGTTCCAGAACATGTCCTTCAATTAGGCAGATAATACTCTTAAGACTGTTTCCAATGAAAATACCCGTTTCAGCATATATGCATATACATATGTGTTGCTGACTATACTAAATAATACAAGTACATAACTATTTTCCCTCTTTCTTAAAAGCAAACCCATGTCCCTACTCAGACATGTATTCCAACTGTCCGGCTCTGAAAGTGAGTTTTGGATGTGGCAACCCGTCTGTTTCGGCTTGGTGTCCTGCTTCATGCAAGTGTACAAATGAAATCAAATGAACAGCTCCCAGGAACTTTACTGGCATGTAACATCAATACAATTCATTGATTATACTGTACTTTTAACCTAATCTATCTAAACACTAATATGTCATATGTATATATATATATATATATATATATATATATATATATATATATATATATATATATATATATATATAATATACACACTGTGTAAGTGTACATTTAAATTTAAAATCGTGCAACATAAAAAACAGTATCAAGTTCAAGTCTTATTTTTTGTCTACTCTTCCTTTACTGGCTTTAAGATGTAAATGTGTTACAAGCTCCAAATACATCACCAGGACAAATGAATAAAATATGGAATGTGCGATGGCTTCTTAATAAACAAATACACCATTTCAGAGTTTGTAATAGGTTGCTTACACATTACGACGCATCATCCAGTTACTGTGCTTTATATATGAGTTCAACTTCTTATTTCATATAGAATAAATCCAGGCATATAGACTTTTCAAACTTCAGAAACAACAAGTTTCATTTACTTACATCCATGGCAATCAACTGGGTGGATAATCCCTCCATTGTTGTACAGCAATATGTTCAACAACAATAACGCCATACAGCATTATACGAACAGTCTTCTGTTTAACTACGATTTATATCTTCTTAAAGTCTTATGCAGTTACAACTCTCCTATTTCTTATGTTTGTCTGTATTTCTTACTTTATATATGATTTGAAAGGATATATGTACGGTATATATGGTCGAAAAACTTTACTTGCTCTAGCTGCAAACTAACTGCGTCATCTGCCCCTATGTTTTCTTTCCAACTCGAATTTAACAATACTGCCTGAACCACTATTGTTAAATACCAGAATGTCATCTACAAAAAAAAAAAAAAAAAAAAAAAAAAAAAAAAAAAAAAAAAACATTCTGTAGGCATTACTAAAAGAACTGTGGAGGATGAGCCTCTGTATAGGCGACTCTTTCTTTCTGCCCCTCGAAATATCGTTCCATTTTTTGTTAATCTCCACCGTTCTTTTAATAATGCCCACACACTAAGAGGTACAGGCTCTCGTTAGAACCTTGCTTTGCCACTGTGGGAGACCTTTTTAGGTGCTTTTAAGAATCTTTTTTAAATTGATTCTATATTCTTTATTTGCAGACTTTTTTGTTTTGTCAGGTAAGCTAAGAAACATATATTGAAAATTGGAGTTTGCAAAACAATACGGTAGCGGTATTATAAACCGCAATTTACAAACTGACTTTTTGATCAGAAGGGTTAAAAATGAGCTCTTAGTAAAATGTTATTAAATGTTTCTTTGTCTTTGAAAATTATGTCTCCCACATCACCTTGCCTTGTATACTGCCTGCTTTCTGCCTGCGGCAAATTAATGCCTGCTTTTCAGAGTTCTTAAAATACTAAAGCAAATACCAAGCCCGCAATTACCGGCCGCTTTAATAAATTAGACGGAATATGTAATAGTCCTCCTTGGCAAAATCCCCTCCCAATGATAGCAGTTTCGTTCAGAAATGCCACCGAATTACATATGCATATACATAATTACATACGCATCAAGGGCTAAAGCGCACAGAGACATTGCCCCCACAAATCACGTATTACTTAAGTGTTTAAGGCATTGCGTGTGTTTTATAAAATCCCATTCGAGAAATCAGAACCCCCAGCGTCCGTTTTACAGTCCTAAAACATAGGCAGTCCTTTTAAAATCTGTGCCTCTGTCTCTCTCCCTATGTTGTGTGCCGATCGCCCCTGTTTCTAAATGTTTTTATTCTGTTTTATTGGTATTTGGCAGGGTGAACAGTGAAATGAGAGACAATCACTTCTGGTGGTGAGCAGTGGTCACCTTCTGGATACATGGTAAGTGCATGGCGTTGGTGTGTTTGAGCCCTTCTGATGCTGGATCACCCAGTCATACAGATTATTCTCTAGGGCTCAGTGCACACATGGGCCACTTGGATTTTTTTCAGTCCAATCAGTGGTTTGTGTTCTGTAATTTTCACAAATGAGATTCAAGCTTTTTCTTTGTTACAGTGTAACCATTTTGCTCATGTGGTGATAAAGAGTCACATATTTTGAATGCTGCACCATCTGAATGTGCTGGAAGATGTTTTGCTGGTGTTTCCTCAATGATATCACATGCAGCCTGCACACAAAGCTCAAATCTCCATATCCATGTTTTCAAATCTTGCAAACTACTACTACAAAAATGGCGTAGGTAATTGAAGTTGACAGCTAATTGCATTGGGATAGGCCCTCTCCCATCTGCTGTTCTCTGTGCTTATTGTACTCTCACTGCCCTGTTGCAGTGGCATTATCAAAGTTTTTTTTTTTTGTTTTTTTTTTGACACCACACTTTCCCAGCCACACTAGTATATGGACCCACCTGTAGCAGAAGACACTGAAATATAGATCCCACTACTACCACCACTTTGTAGGATTTTTTCAGAGACTTTGCATGGGTTTAAACAATGGAGACCGTTCCAGATATCGTCTTGAACAAGGTGACTTTAATCAGGGTCCAACAATATTCAACATATTAGCTCACTGACTGTGCGGTCGTCGCACAAACATGAGCACAGACAACAAACCACTCTCTTTCTTACCGAGGGCAGAACTGTGTTACTACTACAACATTTCCTTCAGGAAACACTATCTCACAAACTCTTGTATTGATTCCAATTCAATAAAGTTCCTGCTAGTCTATATATATATAGAGAGAGAGTAAAGAACACATAGCAACATTATTGGTTTACTTTCAAACATTATACTTATTTTCAGTTGTTTTCAACACTTATTTTCAGTTGTTTTCAACATTATTAAATATTTAAAAACTACTTTATCTTCTATCCCTTGCTTAAACATTTAAATATAACCTATAAAAGTTAAACAACTAACATTAATTCATTCACATAAACTCACCTCATTGACTTCACAATAGGGAACTAGAGCAAAACATGTATTAAGATACTGACTATAGTAATAGACAGCTAATTAAATCCCTTTTTAGCTGTGCAGGAGTACAAACAACAGAAACCAAGTGCCATGTACAATGCAGAATGGAAGAACAAGTGTATGCAAATATTTGCAAGTTTGTTTAAGCACAAAGAAAGCACATGGTTACATTAACATTTCTGTAATTATTTAATTCTAGTGTGAGAAGTCACTACAGTTTAATATTATTATTAGGAAGCACTGAGCGTGTCTTTTGGGATGCTATGTTAGGGGTAGTGTTGCAATTTGGTGTGTGAAGATCAGATATCTCAGCCAGGGAGACCAGACTGTTAGACTGTAACTGTACTGTACTATAGATGAAGTAAAAATGTCAGTGGTGACAAAAATGTTAAAAGGGACGTTTCTCAATTCTCTAGTGATGTATACATATCGTGACTTATCAATGTCTGCCCTCTGCTGGTCCGTGATGTTAATTATTCTTGACTCGAACTGGTCCTGTCAGCCAGTGAGCTTTAACAGCTTGCCACAGCTATCCAATTGGCCAACTGCGTTTTCAGAGTGGACCTTAAAAAGGCACATTCATGGCATTTGCCTTGGCAACAAACGTACCATGAATGAACAAGGTCCTATATTCCAGCAGAAATGCCAACGATACAAATAATGCAGGTGTTTCAGCAATTTTCACATAGCACATATCAACAGTAAATTAGAAACACAAACAAAAAACAACTCTCAATTAGTAATCAAGTACAGTACATCAAATCATAGAAAACGAACAAAATAAATCTACCATTTACGCAATAACTTAAACTTGCTGTGAAAATATTTATAAATACATACATACGTGCCCAATAATCCGGAAAGGCACCACTTTCCTCACTGTGGCACAAGTACAACTCATTTTGACAGTTGTTTCACGGTCACAATAATACTTCTTTGTATGCGCAGGTTGCTGCTCTCAGTGTAGGGAGAACTGTACTGTGTGCACATTTTCAATTTTCAATGTATATTAATAGTTTATTTTTATTTCCAATGATTTCAATTGTCTCTGTGCCTTGAATACGTTTTAATCGCTGCATGCACAGAGGCATAATGAGTAACATTTACCGTGAGTCGTCTAATAAACAGTTAAACCCATTTGACAGGTTATGCTACCTATAACTTCCAATAGTTAGACAAGAATTGTGGACCTTCACTAAAATAATTGTGTACTATGATGTAGTGTATGAGGAGGTTTCAGTAGTATATGTGTAGTGTTCCTCGTTTCTTGTTTATACCGAATTTTACCGAAAACTGGGCGTCGGTTTTTACTGATTTAGATCCGATTTGTGTCTATTATTCAATATTTTCCTGGTGCTGTTTTCTAGAAAAATGCACATTGCTGTTTTATATTGACTTCGACATTAGAATAAGCAGCCCCACACTGTATCCAAGGATACGGCAGACGTTAGACGTCAGAGGATGAAATAACGTTGAAAACGTGAGCCCGTGGTCACAATCACCCGATTATGTTGGCCAATCAAAGTCTGGTTATTGTGACAATTGCTGGGCTTGGTAACTACTCGAAAACTACATTTTAATACTTACATGAAAATATAATATGTTTAGTGGATGATGAATGAGAAGAAAACGTAAATTAGTTTATGAATATTCAAAAGAAAACAAATGTTTCGAACTACAAAAAGCAAAAATAGCATACATTGTTCAGATGAGGCAGAGGCTGCATTTAGCGCTGCAAGTACTGCTGCATTGAGGTACGTGTTCCCGCTGATAATAAAAGGACATACTGAAAAATAAGTGACACATCAAACAAAAACAAGAAAGGGAACTGAGAGACAAGTAATCCATTTATGTAGGTTTTTACACCGCTTTAATAAAAAGAGCGCAGAATGACATAATGAGTTTGTCAGACCGCTGTGCTTTGCTGGACAGCCACTGTTTGCAGAGAGGTATGCATCGGTGACTTCTTGCTGCAGTGTCCATCACCAGCTGAAACACTGCCTAACACCGACGGTCTTAATTGTAAATATTTGACAAAAAATGTTGATGCTTTAGTTGGTAAACTTATGCCATGGAACGCATTGATGGAAATGTACAGTGTGATGTTTGACGCGTACCTCCCGATGGCTTGCACTGCCCAGTTCTGTCAATTTTCTTTTCTTTTTATGATTTCAAGGCGAACAAACAAACAAACCTGGCTTGTTTTGTGCTGATGTCATGTTCTTCTACCGGCTTCTGCAGATATCTCTGCCAGCACAGCGACTGTCCAAACGTTCGCAAAGTATCCGCAGATTCTGTTTCATCATACATTCCAGGGGTAAACTTAGTTAGAAACCAGAACTGTTATGCATCATATTTCACACGTAAAGTGGGTATACTGATATTTTGACCTGCGATTTTTAGAGATTGTATCGTTATTTTAATATATTTTAAATAAACTCCGAAAAATCCCCGCGTTTCTTTTTTAAAGATGAAAACTAAAAATGCGTACCGTATTATAAGGTTTCAGGATCGAGTCAGTTTGAATTATGTCACTACGGCGCCTCACAAATTAATGCAGCTTTTTAGAAAACAATAAAAAAAACATGTCAGACTGCTCATTGTAACCAATTCAAATGTAATATTAACGACAGTGGTGTTTGTTTAGCTGGCGTTATTTTACTTGTTTTCCTTTGTAAAAACATATTTGAGTAAAAAGTGTTGCACGCACAGCGGGAATTGGAAACATATACAAATAAAAACAAACTATTAATATACATTGTAATAATAAAATGTTGGAACAGTACATGTCCGCCTGAGAATCCAGTGTAACGTTAGGTTATTACCATAACCCTGGTTCCCTGAAAAGAGAATGACAACCATTACCGAATGGGAAGAGCCTCTCTGAACGTCAATCTCTGAGCAAATATACAAAAGCTGCCCTATCAGGGCCCTGCTGTGAAGGGGAAGTCCCGCCCACCTCCTACAGAAGAGGGACGTCCTCACAGTAGCACATCACCATTTTCTTTCGAAAACAGAGGTCAGCTGGGGACACAACCTCAAAGGGTAATGGTTGTCATTCTCTTTTCAGGGAACCAGGGTTATGGTAATAAACTAACATTCAATTTCAATTCAAATGACAACCATTACCGAATGGGAAAGCTGTACCAAAGCTGTCGTGGCTCCAGATTACCGACAGTACAGCCCCACAGCGATAGCAACAGAGCCCACATGACGCCTAAGAGCATGCCGCCTGCAAAACTCTAGAGTCCAGAGAGAGTCTTGTTCGGTTTGTCACATCAAGGCGGTAAAAATGTACAAATGTCTGACTACCTGTCCATGTAGCAGCATTGCATAACTTATCTAAGGATGCGCCATTAAGGAAAGCCCACGAAGTTGCCTGGCCCCTAGTAGAATGGGCCGTAATGTCCCCCGGTAACGGGGAGTCCGTCTGTTCATACGCCAAGCGTATCGCATCTGTCACCCAGTGCGCTAGACGTTGCTTCGATAGAACCTGACCTCTAGAGCGGGACCCGTAGCAGACAAACAGCTGGTTGGACTGTCTCCAGCTGTCTACAGTCCTCCTCTGACTCGTGCGGGGGAGGTCTGAAAGTTTCCAAAACCACTGATTGGTTAATATGGAATGAGGATACCACCTTTGGCAAAAAGGATGGATTTGTTCTTAATGTTATCTGCGAGTCACTTCCAGTGAAAGCCATACATGTGTTATCAATGGACAATGCATGAAGCTCACTTGCTCATCTGGCAGACGTAATAGCTATTAAAAATCCCACTTTCAGTGAAACAGGGTGTAGTACTGCTGATGCCATGTGCTCAAATGGGGGACCCATAATGGCTCGCAGTACCAGTTCTAGATCCCGCTTGGGGACCATACTTTTCATGGGAGGATAAAGTCTCCGAGCCCCTTTAAGAAAATGCACTGCCAGGAAATGTGCCCCAGGTGACACTGAGTCAATTTTGTCATGGCACACTGATATTGCTGCCAGATAAACCTTCAAAGTGGACGCTGATTTCACTGCGTCAAACAGGTGTTGTAAGAAGGTTAATATCGTCTCAATCGGGCAAGTCACCAGATCGTGACCTTTGCCAAGGCACCAGTCTTGAAAAACTTTCCATTTATATGAGTACTGGGCTCTAGTGCTCGGCACCCTAGCAGACTGTAGCGTTTCTACTACTGCATCTGGCAAACCTCATCTGAATAGACGGCTCAGTTCCGAAAATTGATAACGGCAGACTCACTGCTTGCAGCTCTTGCGCATTTATGTGTGCTTGTTGCCAGTGTCCCTTCCACTGACCTCTTATTCCTCTCCCGTTCCAGCCCGCTCCCTAGCCTAGACTGGAGGCATCTGTAGTGATCACTTTCCTTCTGTGAGGGGATCCAAGGGGAGATCGGAGGCGCAGATTGCCGGAACGGAGCCACCACTCCAGTGTCTTCCGGCATTGTCTGGACACTTGCACCAGTCGGTACCGATCTCGGACCAGGTGCACCTTGAGCGTATTCACCCCGGCTTGAAGTGGTCGCATTCTCAGCAGCCCTAGTGGAAGGATTCTCGAGGCGGCTGCCATCAGCCCCAACAACCTTTGATATAGTTTGACCTGTAGGAGAGCGTCCTCTCTGAATAGGGAGAGTGTGGTCTCCAATGACCGAATCCTGTCTTCCGACAGTGAGGCAAGCATGCTTACAGAGTTCAGTTTGATCCCCAGGAACACTGTGGACTGAGATGGTACGAAGTTGCTCTTCTGTTGATGTATTGAGATCCCTAACTTCGCCACATGATCTATGATCTGTTCTGTGTGCGCCTCCGTGCGTGCTTTTGACTGCGCGCAAACCAGCCAATCATCCAGCCAATTGTTCTTCCTTTGAAGATTGGCGATCTCCTGTTGAAGGAGTATCGCCCTCGCTGGTTCAATGGTGGTGGGGAGCACATCCTTGAAGGGTGGCGGACCTATGTGGAATTGTAAAGCATATCCGTGTCTCATTGTTGATAGCACCCAGGAGTCCTGGGTGCAGCCTTGCCAAGGGTCATTGCCATTGGTCAGTCCGGTTGTGGGGGGTTTTGGTGGCAGCCGGGGCCCCTCAGGGGAGGTCTCCCTTGGGCTTGGGAGGGGGTGGGTCTTTCTTAGGCCCTGGCCTTGGTCTCCAGCCAGAGAACCGGTTACCCCTGGCCTGCAGTGGTCCCCTGCCGCTGGCCCTGCCTCTGTCTCTGCCTGCTTGTCTATTCTGGACAGGGTGATGTCCTTTCACCCCGGCAGGCTGCCCATGCCACCTTGGGCGCTGACAGTAAGCCGGAAGGTGCAAATTCTTGGAGACGACCTCCGTGGCCTTGTGAGACCTCTCAAGACTCACATCAATGGTAGCCCCAAAAGTCTGCCCCGCCAGCAGATGCCTGACCTAACTCCACTATTAGGTCGGTCATCGCCTTAGCCACTGCTTGGAGCTCCCCTGTGTCTGTCTGTGTAGCCCTCACCTGCAACTTCTCTGCCAACTAGAGCACTAGTATGGCCATGGCATTTGCTGCTCGGGCCAACAGCGCTGCCGATGCGTAAGCGTAAGAGGTTCCCCTTTCCCTCTTGGTCTGCTGAGCCCTTACAGTCTGCCAGCTCCACGAAACACCGATCAGCCGAACTTGGGCACCTTCAAGGCGACTGTGACGGTGAACGTCTGTGTCTGAGTGGAGAAGGGGAGCGGTGCCTGAGCGGTGACCATCTGTCCCTTGGGGAAGGGGAGCGGTGCCTGCGCGGCGACCGCCTGTCCCGTGGTGAGCGTCCCCTCGAGTGGTACCGCCTCAGTGGTGACCATCTCGCCTCCCTTGAGAGGTATCTGCACCTCTGTACCAGTGGTGGGGTAGAGGAGGGTGACCCAGATGAGCATGAGTGCTCCCTGGTCACTGTAGCAGGGGGTGTCCTGGATGACCCCTGCAGAGGCTCTTGGACCACTGATCTTATTCTCCCCTGGTTGTCGCAGAAAGACTCTGCTGGGGATAGGGCTGCTCTCCGTCGCTTAGGTCTCCTCGAGAACTTCTGACATGGAGAGCAGTCCAGCTCACCTGCCAGTGCCTTGGCCGCAAGTTCTGGCCCTAGGCACCTGGCGCAGGATCGATGTTTGTCCTGCCTGGGCAGCCTAGCTGAGCACCAGTCACACTGGACTGTACTGACATGTTTGCAGTTGTTGTTTTTTTTTTTAAACTGCTGTGCTCAATGAACAGCCTGCAGATGCGTTTTTATTTATTTATTTTTAAAACGATTCACCTGTGTCGAATTACTCGGTGCCGGGATCGACGTCTTGTCAGCGCCAAGGTCGATGTCGAGATGCGCGCGGTCAGTGCCGAGTGGGCGGAGCTGAGTCGATGCCGGCGTGTACCGCAGTCGGAGCTGGGCTGTAGACGGCCTCGAAGCTATTCCCAGGTGTTGAATCAATTGGAGCTAGAAACAGCAGCGAGAAAAGCGCTGTCAATGCCGAGACAGTCAGTGCTAATTGAACCTTTTCCAAGGTTGGTGCCGATGGTAGGCACGGTCGGGGCCGAGCGGAGATGTTTACACCAGTGGCAAGTCAATTGGGACCAGGTGGGCGCTGTTTTCTCAACCTCATGATCGGTGGGAAAAACCGTGGTCGATGCCGGGGTATGCAGCCGATTCAATCGGCGTGGTCGCCAAGGGTAAGCGCGGCTGCGCTAGGAAAGCCCGAGGATTGAGAGGAGCGCTAGGCCCGAGCTGCTTTTGGTCGCTGTGGCCGATTAAAATGGTGTAGAGGACAACGCCGTGAGCCTGCGGTGTCTCCTTACAGCACCACAACAGCTCTCACACTGTGTAACAACTACACAAGGCCTCGCGTAGTGAAAAGAAAAATGGCCACTCACAAATCTCTTCAGAGGGGTTGAAACTAGCTCTAGTCAGAAAACTAACTTCAGAATAAAGCAAGGGCACTCTTTTAGACACGCTTGAAGCGCGATTTTACCTTGAATTAGTCTTTAATTTGCGGATAAATCCAACAAATTAGCCAAATTCGGTACGTAAAAGCAAAAGCAGTGTACGACCTGTCTCAGAGAGATGAGAGAGAAAATGCCGATGTGCTACTGTGAGGACGTCCCTCTTCAGCAGGAGGTGGGCGGGACTTTCCCCTCACAGCAATGCACTGATAGGGCAGCTTTTGTATATTTGATCAGAGATTGACGGTCAGAGAGGCTCTTTCCATTCGGTAATGGTTGTCATTCGAACTAAAGGGAACTGAAAATTAGCTCTACCTATATACGATTAAACGGTAACCTGCCCATGCACATCGATCGCAGCAGCATTTGGCTGTGGCTGCCTGAGCTTTCCATGGAAGGGTTTTTATTTAATTTTATATATATATATATATATACACACACACACACACACACATATATGAGTGTGTGTGTAAACTTTATAAATTTTACGACTACACAGAATGCTTTTTACAGGTACAAATCTTTTTTTTTACGAGTGTACAGATTTATTTTACATTATTATTATTATTATTATTATTATTATTATTATTATTATTATTATTATTAATTTTTTACGCACACAAGTATTTTTGTGTTATTTCCACTCAATGCAGACACTGCGTGCGTGCGAGTCCTGTTATTTGCATCTCTTTCAAAACATTGGAGAAACCTAGAGCATGCGCACAGTGATACTTTTGAGTTTAGGTTTCAGTCATACGCAAACGCGGAGAAAATCAACCTTTCTTTGTTCCTTTGGTTCAGGCTGGAATACCTTTTTAATGTATTATTACGTGTAGGATATAAGCCTACACGTAGTATAGGATATAAGGATAAAATCATTTGAAAAGAGAGAAGAACGCACAATGAAGAAACGTTATATGGATACGAGCAGGATGAAAAAAATGAAAAGGAGTAAAATATCAGAGAGGCTTTCTGAAAGGTATGGACACAACGCGCGCGATTTGCATCCGTAGTATGGTTTCTCTGTGACGCTGGAGTTTATGTACTGTGTATGTAATTAATTAATATTTCTTGCGTCTTGTGAATTTGTGGTGTCGACGTTGTTAAATACGGATTGTTATTAGCAAGATCTCAGAGATGCAGTATGAACGCCCGTTATTATATTTGCTTCATAAGAAACGTGCAGTCAGTACACTCATTGGGAAACGTTTAATGCTGTCATACTAATTCAACAGTATGGAAATCTGACAGCGCAACCTGGTAAAAACAATTATACAGAATACAATATACAATATATGACTAGTAGGCTTTTTAATTGTTGTAATAATTTCGTGGCAACATTGTCACCACGCTTCACTTAAAATCTAAATAATAAAATATATAAATGGAACCGATCTGATACAATCAATCATAATTAGGCTTATGCATAGAAGTACTCAATATGTCTAGACTGCTGCAATTGCATTTCTTGGGGAATCACACAAATGCAGGTAACATGATATTGCATTACCATTTACAGTTTGGTGATACAGTTTTAGCATTAAATAAGATATCCTTTAAGACGCTTAAAGAGGTTACCAACAACAAGGAATTCTGCATGCTCGCAAGACATTAGCAAGTAATGCCGTTATTATGCCGCCACGTATGCACAGTGCTGGTCTTAAGATGTTTCTTGTAATTCCTAACTTGAATGGCATGTTTTATATATAATTTGGTACTGACTATATTATGGCATACTCACCGTGAGGTAAATAGTAACTGATACAATTTTTAAATAAGGGAAATATCTTGGCAGCTCTCAGTTTGCGGTATCCATGCATGATGTCTCAGTGTTTAAAATGCCAGCCATTATATTATCCCATCAGTTCGATGCATGGGAGGAAAATGTGTTTGAAGGGCTACAGGTTTTATAGTAGTGATGAATGTAATAGCTGACAGTGACACTGACTTTGCATAATTAATCCTTGGACTACTCCAGGCCAGAAACATCTCCATTAATTCAGCTTCCTGGAAACATGATGCTTTTTATGAAAATCACAGTTTTATTTCTATTCATCAGCAATGCCTTAACAAAAAAAAAAAAAAAAAAAAAAAAACACAGGTTGATGTAAAGGCTTATTTGTAACCATATGCAGACCACAGTATAAAATGCTTTTACAGAGAAAAATAACTTTGGGGTTATCTCTTTAGAGAAGCTGCAAACAATTAAATTTTTAGCTACAGTACCTTCTCACCAACTCATAATAACTGTTGTCATGGTTACCATATGTCTACTTTGAAAACAGAACCACAATTTTATAAAGGTACCATAAAACATTATGTAGCCTAGGTTACAGTAGACAGTTTTTTTTAAGATCAGTTTAAAAAAATAAGTGAATGAAAAAGAGCTCAGTGTAATGTGTGAGATTAATATATATATATATATATATATATATATATATATATATATATATATATATATATATATATATAGTACCAGTCAAAAGTTTGAGTACACCTGCTTGAAACCAGGTTTTTCATGATTATCTATGCTTTTAACTGTATAAACTTGTCTATAAACACTTAATATTTCATTATATGATACATGTACTTATATAAGCTGATAATCATAAGTGAATTGTATTCAAAAATTTAATTTTTAAATGAAAATGTAAATCTTGTCAATTTCAATTAAATGGTCACCCAAAGCAAGGGGATTTCAGTCTGAAGCCCAAGTCAGTTAAAAGTCTGAAATGTGTGTAACACGGTGTTAGAACACTGGCCTAAGTATAAAAGTGTCTTTGTTAGATGTTCTCTGAGTTAACTAGCATGTTACCTAATTAACCTTTTGTCACCAATTATTGTTAACAGGTGAGGTTCCATGATTACTATAAATATAGGTAGCATAGGCACAAGTTTGTCACTCCTGAATGTAAGGGAGCAGAAAATGGCAAAATACTCTCAGTCAAGCAAAGAAAAAAGACTGTAATTACTTTAAGAAATGAATGTTAATCTTTAAGACAAATTGCAAGAACTTTGCAAGTGTCTGTAACTGCTGTGGCCAAGACCATCAAACGATTTGAAGAAACTGGCACTCATGAGGCCTCAACAAGGTAAGGCAGGCCAAGGGTGACCTCAGAATCAGAGAACAAGTTCATTCGAGTCACAAGTCTGCGAAACCGATGATTAACTGCCCCTGAAATACAAGCTCAGCTAAATGCTACTAGAAGTACAGATGTTTCATCATCAACTGTTCAGAGGAGATTGCGTGAAACTGGCCTAACTGGAAGAATTGCTGTTAAGAGTGCAGAATAAAAGGAAGAGACTTGCCTGGGCCAAAAAACACAGAAACTGGATGTTTGAGGAGTGGAAGTTGGTCTTATGGACCGTGAGTCAAAATTTGAGATATTTGGGTCCAACCGCCGAGTATTTGTAAGACGCAGAGAGGGTGAGTGCATGAGTTCGGTATGTGTGGTTCCCACTGTCAAGCATGGAGGAGGCAGTGTCATGGTCTGGGGTTGCTTTGCTGGTGACAGAGTTGGTGATCTTTACCAAGTCCATGGCAAGCTCAACCAGCATGGCTATCATAGCATACTTCAGAGGCATGCCATTCCATCAGGGTTACGGCTAGTTGGGCAGTCCTTCATTCTTCAGCAAGATAATGACCCGAAACACAGCTCAAAGTTGTGCAAGAACTATCTGGCGAAGAAGGAAAGTGAAGGACAACTCAATCTAATGACCTGGCCTGCCCAGTCTCCAGACCTCAATCCCATAGAACTTGTATGGGATGAACTGGACAGAAGAGTCAAAGCAAAGCTACCCGTAAGTGCCCTACATCTCTGGGAATTGCTGCAGAAGAGCTGGGATGACATGTCAGGTGATTTCCTGCTGAAAGTTGTTAACCGAATGCCTCATGTTTGTGAGGCTGTTATTAAGGCAAAGGGTGGCTATTTTGCGGAATCCAAGATTTAGAGACAATTTTCAATTTTCTTGAACATTACTTTGATACTCCTTCTGTTTTATTTTGTATATTGTAACATGTGTTTTCATTTTCATGTATTTACAGAAACGTATACGACGTAAAACATTGTCAATTATGAAAGAAACCTGGTTTCCAGCAAGTGTACTCAAACTTTTGACTGGTACTGTGTGTGTGTGTGTGTGTGTGTGTGTGTGTGTGTGTGTATACACACACACATACAAACACAGAGTCAACACAGCATCTCTTGAGCCTCTGTTTTGAAGGTTTAGACAGCAAAAAATAAACAAACCAGATTATGCACCCGCACTTATAGTGATCATTATGGAATGCCATCTAGGACAAAAACATGTTGTGCTGTTTTAGAGCGAGCCAGAATCTCATGGGACAGAAAAAAAAGGCAAGCACATCATTCTGAAATGTGTCGCTTAAACAATACCCAACTTCCTGAAATGTGTAGTGATTTTTTTATGTAGATTGTATATAATATCAAGGCTCGAATTTAACATATATTTGGTAGCATTTTGCTGCCCAAAACTCTCAATTTGCTAGTAGTTTTTTATGTGTAGCATTTTTATATTACCTTACATTGCAGTATCATGACCTTGAGTGAACACATACATATTTACTGGTATTAGTTTTATTTATTTATTTTTTAAACACTTACATTAATAGTATTTTTCATAAAGCAGATATGTGCGAGTCCCACAATGAAAATCATATTGGACAGTTTTACTACGGTAGTAGAGCAACATTGATACAGTTTCAAAGTTTATTTTGTATACCAAAAGTAAAATTAAGTAACTGTTAAAAACATTAAGATTTTATAAGATAGCAGACAATAACATCACTCATTTTTTAGTTTATTCAGTACAGTATCTATACAATGCTAATTTAATCTGTCATGGAGATTATTTTGTTGTAATGTTAACCCACCCACGCTAAAAATGAAGTCATAATAGGTAGATAATTATTACTTTAAAAAAAAAAAAATCTGACTACAAAAAAAAAAAAAAATAGGAGCAAATAGCTAGCTAAACGTTAACAGCTTCCTTGTTTCATCAGTACGAATAATAGACAAAATAAAATCTTGAGGTGCATTAATTGATCTGTTTTCTTTTTATAATAGATTATCTCTACCTTGCTCACTTCTCCTGTTTAACTAGTGAAACGTGTGCTTTAACACAAAATGTATATGTTTATATATATATATATATATATATATATATATATATATATATATATATATATATATATATATATATATATATATTAGTAGTGTGCACAGGGGAAGACAGCAGCAGGGCTGGTAGGTGACATAATCACACACGAAGACATAAGCCCTATATATGCCCCTTGCAAAAGAGTGGGCTCTTTTGTACAGCGGTATCAGCGCTATCCTTTAGTACGAGAGGTCCCGGGATCACGCCCACCCTCCGCCTGTGTGTGGATCGTTTCACCTTGTGTGATGCACCTGCCTGCGGGAACTGAGGTTCGCTACATTGGTGTCAAGTGTGACGCAGGTCAGGTTCCCCGGCACGCACTCTACGGACTGTAGCCTGGTAAGCAAGTCCGGGGCGGACTTGAGGCTGGTAGGGGAGAGTGTAGCGTGCACGGAGGGAGGCAGCAATACACACACACACACACACACACAGCTAACTAATATATATATATATATATATATATATATATATATATATATATATATATATATATATATATATATAGCGCTTTTTATGCAAAAGTATCCTAAAACACTGTACAGTACATAGTAGAAAAAAAGAACAAAACACAATACATTTGTATAGCAATACATATACAACTGACTGTCAGACCATTACATTTTTTGTTAATTTCTTCAAAATTGTACACCATTTAAAAATGCAGTGAAATGGCAGGGTGCGAGCATACAAACCAGTTAATATAACATGTGGCATGAATCTTTTAAATGTGATACTGTGATGGAATTAGCTTTCATTTTCAAACCAGTTTGGTTGTGGTTGTAAACTTATAGTGTATAAGGTCATACAATGCAGGTTTCAACGGTATTGTGGCATATGCTACTTTTGAATTTTTTTAATCGCTGTCTTCATAGGTGTCTATAATTTGTTAGCTGCTGAAGTCTCACTCAATATGAAGACAGATAAGAGAATTATTTCGTACCATTTAATTTGACCTGATGAAGCATAACCTGATTAACCGTAGTGATGTTATCAAATGCTTAGATGACAGATATGATTGCATTCTTGTAGAACTTAAGGATAAAACTAAATACATTTCGACAAGGAATTGCATTAGTTCCATTACTTAGTTGAGCACAAGGTGGTTTCAGTAAATACTTTCTGATTTAAATATATGCCTACTATATGAAAGTTTTGGATATTCAGTCTATTTAAAATAGTAGGTAGATGTTTATTTTTTAAATTATGTTTATATATAATTATTAGTTGAATAAACCGCTACTGAATAAGACTATTGTGCTACCTACTTTCGAGGCAGGTAGAAAATCCTCACTACTGCCTTAAAAGCCCTGATATTATATGTATATTTTTTGTTGTGACTTTCTGTTATGTGGAATGTAATAAACGTGAAGCAAAACGTTGAGTTTTTTTCAGCTTCATTTGGTTGGTGGTTGTCCACTATGAAAGGCACTATATAAAAATAGATTATTATTATTATTATTATTATTATTATTATTATTGTTATTATAAGAACATGTAACACATTGGAAACGCACATTGAAGACTCACAAATATGTGCATCATCCTACAGTATGTACATTACTAGTCTGTTTTTATCTGTTCTTTTCAGTGCTTTTGCATTTCTGAAGTTCATGGTGGTCTGGATTCTGGTTCTTTTGGCCGACTTCATTTTAGAGTTTCGCTTTGAGTATCTGTGGCCTTGCTGGCTTTTCTTTGGGAGTGTTTACACCTTTTTCCACGGTCATGGCCTGGTAAGCAATGGTAAACACACACACACACACACAATATTGTATTTTATGATTAGATGATTGAGGCTTGAATGTTGATATTATTTAGTCTTTCAGAGGTTTTACAATTTAAGTAGGCTACTATAGTTAACCTAAAGTCAAGGGGACACTAGTCTACATGTTGATAGGAAATGTAAAATAAAAGCTGTTGCTTCTACAGTGTTGGTGCAGATTTCAGGGGACACTATTCTACAGTAGAAATTGTAGATAGAATGTTGATGGAAAATTTATTTCATCAAAAGTTTATTGGTGTTTTTTTTAGTGTCCACATAATTTACCAGCTTTTAACCTTAGTATTTATTGTTGTAGTTTATTATACTGTATTGTTTTGAACAGCATTCTTAATTATGCCAGGGGAGGATTTTTTTTTTCTTTCTGCAAATCAGATATCAGTAACTGTGTAACAATATTTGCAAGTTGTGTCTGCTGAACTGCAATATTCAAATGGCTTTAAACAAAAAGTAGGACTCACTTTATCCATTACTATTAATGCCTTTATTTGGGAAAAAATGACCACTGAAAACACAACCTGGGAACTTAATGTAACACAATGCTAACATACACACAGTTAACACACCATTAACATATAGTTGACACACCGTTTCGGTTTACCATGAAGGCTGTAATGCTTCAGCATCCCTACCAAACCGGATTTCTTTTTGTAATTCCTAATATAAAACTGTAATGCCAACACAACATTATGTTTAAATGGTTTATAATAGTAAATTTATTTTTTCAAGAAATATAATATTAATAATTTTGTCGACGTTAATGCCGCTCCACTACATCTCGTGGTATAAACTGACAAATTGATCACCTGCGTCAGTGAAGAAGCTAGTCACATGACTTTTTACATCACTTTCATTGGCTGATTTATTCTATGACGTAATGTTGGTTCTACAAACTCAAGTCCTTTGATACAGTTGCTTACAAAAAAGTTGCCTGAAACTTGGTAGCTTGCACATCACTTTCTACATTTCTAGCAACATGTAGGCTAGTGTCCCCTCAGCTTAAAAGGGTTCTGTCTATTTTTTTAATTTTTTTTCCAAGCATCATAATATTTAATTAAATATGTCTCTTTTAAATATTTTACCCCACTTTTGTTTCCAGGTGGTGTGTGTGGTTTTCGTATGTGCAGCATTCACCTTGGATGTATTTTGTTTAATCTTTGTACCTCTGCACTGGCTTTTCTTTGCTGCCAGCACATATATATGGTTTGATTACATATGGCATACAGGTAAGAGAGACATGTTACTTCAACTAAATGTACTGCACAAAACAAAGCATATCAAAAGAGCAGCATATGTAAGACTGATTAATAATCAATATCAAATACTACTAATTTGAATAAGCAAAGTTTTGAGTAGTTAATAAAACATACAAAAATTCTCTCATGTTGTTACAGATTCTGTATAGCAGTGATAAATGTCGGTTACATGCAATGATTTACTATGGTACCATTAAGGATTGTATTCTTAATTTAAAACAATAATTTGTATTGTTTTCACTTACATATTTTTCCTTTAGAGAGAGGATTATGTTTGTCTACAGTGTCGCTATGGATACTGCTTGTTTATATTGAAGCAGCTCTCAGGTTTAAAGATCTGAAAAATTCCCATGTGAATGTGTCTCATCTATTTGCAGCACACTGGTAGGTTGGCAGCAAATATAATTATTTTGATTTAAAAAAAACAAAACAACCAAAAACCAAAAAAAACAACAGTTTAGTTACTTTATACATAGTTCTGTCTAGTTAAACATAATGTCTATGTTTATGTAATGGCTTAATGCCACAGCATCAAGTGGGTTATGCAGGTTTTGACCATTGTATATTTCACACATTCCAGTAACAAAAAAAAATGTTTGTATGAAAAATATACTTTGATTATGCGCTTTAATGATGTATAGCAGATTTGTATGTTTGTCTTGCAGTCTGCAGTAGAGTATGTGGAATTTGTACAGGGTTTTGCTCAAATCTCTTCAGCAGTGGAGCAGTAGATGATTTGGAGTTAGATATAAATTACAGGAGGGTTGTGGTCATCACTCTGTAGCTTCTGTATACCCATGGCTCAAACACTAGCTTAGAAAAAACCTGGAACAAATACTTGGTGACGAGTCGGCTAACAAGCTGCTATAAACACAGATGTCAAAGTAAGTTTGTTACTTGCAGTCAGTTTCAATATGTTATTTAATCACAACTGTATGTGCAACAATGGTTACTTTGTTTTAGAAAGTAGATTTTATCAATAATATGTACTTTAAACAATGTGTGAAGGAATTTGTACCCAAAAGTATACAGTATTTATAAGCCACCTGTTTAACGGGTTATGTTCACACTGATAATAGTGTGTTTACACTGAAACATATGTGTAGTCTACACCAAAGGTGCCAGAGGAAAATGTTTATAAATTGCACAAAGGTATTGGACATTCAAATGTATGGAAATTGTTTTGGAGAAATATAAGGAGTGATTTCCCTGGTGTCTGTATTATGAGGTAAATATTATGGGAATATATGACCTGTTGATATCCAGCAGTACTAGGATTGTACCAAATTGGTGATATATATATATATATATATATATATATATATATATATATATATATATATATATATATATATATATATATATATATATATATATATATATATATAATTGATAGTATATAATACTACGCCACAAAATTTGATTGGCTAGTTTCAGACTGATGCGGTGTGCCAAAATCAATTGAAATAAAGTATGTGCTAGAGCCGCACTTCATTAAATTCGATGAACCAATTGGTGTCATACTAGCGAACTGAAAGCGTATCGCAGTTATTCCAAAGAAATCTCCCACAGTGCATCGTAAAATCGCATCGTAGACAAAGGATGACATATGGTTATTATAAAGAAAAACTATTTGAGAACAGTAGGCCTACACAGCGCAGTTCGCTCGTGTCAAACAAATACACAGCTAAACAAGTTTTAATCACATTTAACTGTCATGTCTCCTTTATTGTAAAATAATAATACATTATTAATATCTCTCAGTATTAGAGAAATACATATTTTGATTCCATTAGGGCTGCAACGAAGTGTACATTTTGACCTTTGAAGGTTCGGAACACATTACCAAAGGAAGGTTTGAACCTTTGATGGTACAATTTGCATAATTGTGACGTCACCATAGCTACTTGTTTATATTTGATTGAAAAGCCTATTATTTTACGGGTAATCCATATAATAATGGAATAAAACATTCACATGTAGTTTAACAATACGTTATATAGAACAGTTATCATGTTTTTATAATTTAAATAAAAATGCATATTGTTTATTTACACGTAATTGAAGATGTTTGCGATACATACAGTAAGCTTGCATTGCAGAACTGCAGCAGACAAAAAAAAACATTACTACTACTAAAAATATTAATACTGATAATAATAATATGAACATCCGCTTGTCAAGTGACCCCAGAGATTGGTTATACCTCCATGATATGAGTCGCTTGCTCAGTTTACATTCAACTTTTTTTTTGGTCGTCTGGGCATTTAACCAAAAAATCCCAAGCTGTTTCGAGACATTTCTTTCAATACAGCTTATGCTATCCAACGCTTTTCTGTCGAAATGGAGAATGAAGAAATTAAAGGTTTGCTTCTGGATAACACATGCTGGAGGGATGAGAAGGGAGTGGTGTTCAATTTTTCAGTGTCAAAGTTATTAGTGCTATCGTATGTTTTATTTGTTTCAAACATATTCTACCATAGCACATCTCTTACACTGTATTGTACACTGGATATTCAGTACATATTCTACTGAAGCACGACAACCGTAGTGCCGTAGTGCTTTGGATACTATACCTGCCTACATGGCAGCGGCACAATATAGAGTCGATACATATATCGATTTGGTAGCGGATTTTAAATTAATACAACAACTTTTGTTTACATAATGTGCATTATACAAATCAAAAGATCGAATTTTGCATGTGAGTGACATTTAATGTGTGATTTATAGTATTCATATATTATCAAACAGTTTGTTAACAGGAAAAAAAAAAAAAAAAAAAAAAAAAACAGTGTGTCAGTGGTGCCTGACAAACCTTCGATGTTTTAAAGCAACCTTTGAATCCCTAGCTAACGAACAAACCTTCAAACCTTCGACCACAGCCCTAGATTCCATAAAGGCAGATGACTGCATGAAAAACACATTAAGCACCCAAACTCTGAAAACGGTATATCGCAACAAAGGGCACACAGAATGCCGTTTTTACAGTAATTTAAATTAGGAACGTGAAATCAAAAAATCTGTTAAAATATATTTTCATACATACCCAGTTTCTGATGAGCTGTCTTCCTCTACTTCTATTGGAGATCTGGATCACTGCTCCTTCATGGGCTCTGCCATGATTGAATCTGGCAGGTGATTAGCGTAGCTTTGTGGAATACAATACTCTTTAGCATAGCATTTGTGTACGTCAGCATTAAGTGCAGATTAGTTCAGTTCAAAAGAGCGTCGAGGCAAACTTAATTGTTTCAGACGGCGCTCTACTCATGTACTTAATTGGGACTTGGTCAAAGTTTTGTGCTTGAATTGAGTTCCGCATGCCGTCTGAAACTGGCCTAAGAAGCGTTCAGAAGTGCTCCCATCATTCCCGAAAAAATATATTTGAATCCATGAATGGTGAATACTTTAAAATGAACTGACACATTTGTACTTTGTTTCAGTTTTATTGTAAAAATAAGAGTTCAGCACAGCATTTACTGTACCACTTGTCTCCCTCCTTTCTTTTAAAGCATTGGGTACCCAGTAGTTTACTTGGGATTTGATGCAACCTGCTACTTCACCAGCATTGTTAAACTGAGGATACAGAAAGCTGTGAAAAAAGAAAACAACTTCAACATGCAATTACTGCAGCAAGCTCTACCTCCAGGCCTGCAGCTTTTTCCAAGATATGAAATAGACTGTAAGGAATTTAAGTTATTGCACAGGGTTTAGTCTTGTTTGTGGGGATTATTTTTAATTAATACATTCATTGTTTCATTCTTTATTTGGCATTTCTTTATTTTTTCAGACAATATACAGTCACAGACAAAAGTATTTGGGCAGTTAAAAAAATAAATAAAAAGAGAAATCACTAAGTTATTTCTATAATTTTTAATTGTTCTATTGAAAGACTTAAATTAAAGTAGCGATTCACCTTTATAATAAAACAACAAATTATTACATAACGTGTGGTGGGATGACCCGCCCCTGGGCGTAGATTGTGCTTTATGTTGTATGTATTGTGTGTGTGTGTGTGTGTGTATATATATATATATATATATATATATATATATATATATATATATATATATATATATATATATATATATATATATATATATAGGTGCACAGGATATAATGGGGCTGTGGAGCACAAGTGATTTAAAATATATAATTGTATTTAGGCATGAGGATTACACAATCACTTCACGTGCAAATAAAATGTGTATTAATATGTGAACACAGGGAGTTCAAGGATTAGTTCACCTGCTGGTATTCAAGTGAATAATTAATTAGTAATTGAATCCCGGCACAATTGTATATATAGATACACAGAGCACTCATTCGGGGTTGTGTGTTTGGGAGTGGAGAATGGGTGTGGTGAGGAGGTATTTTTAATAAGAAAAAAGGATATAACAATTGCTTCATATGCTGGTTTTGCAACCAGCATACTACTTGTTACTGTTTATTGTTTATTTGTTTGGCCAACGTGTTCTTTTGTTTGGTATCAGTGTTTTGTGTTTAGTTTATTTTGCAGTAAACCAGCGCAACAGCGCAATTCACATTTCACCTTGCAGTACTGTGTGTCCTGTGTGGGATAAACAACGACTCCAAGATGGAGGCCAGGAACGGTACTGCGGGTGAATATTTTTTTGAAGAACATTTTTTTTGTGTGTGTGCATTTTTGTGAAAGAAAGGAGAAAATTAAGAGAAGGAGCAAAGGGGGAAAAGAGGAAGCAGGGCTGTGGTGTCTCGTCTGTGGCAAAACCGGACACACCACCATGCGCTGCTCCGTCCATGCAAACCTTCTGGCAATTTCCCAAAAGATGGGCTGGGGGTGGAAGACACAGCAGTGGGCCTGGCCTGGCCTAAAAATCCAGAGCCCAAGAGGAAGCCGCACCTGCTACCATCGATAGAGGGAGAGCCGCAGCAGTATCCAGAGACAAAGGGAGACTACCTGCTGTTCCCCCTCCACCAGCAGAGGAAGATTGCCTGCTGTTCCCACCTCCACCACAAGAGGGAGATTACCTGCAGCTCCCACCTCCACCACCAGAGGGAGACTACCTGCTGTTCCCACCTCCACCAGCAGAGGAAGATTGCCTGCTGTTCCCACCTCCACCAGCAGAGGAAGATTGTCTGCTATTTCCACTTCCACCACCAGAGGAAGATTGACTGTTATTTCCACTTCCACCACCAGAGGAAGATTGACTGCTATTTCCACTTCCACCACCAGAGGGAGACTACCTGCAGCTCCCACCTCCACCACCAGAGGGAGACTACCTGCAGCTCCCTCCAACACAAGAGGGAGACTGCCTGCAGCTCCCACAATATACAGTCTACTCTATACAATATACGATCTTCCACACCTAGAGCTAGTTGCAGTAGTTACTATTCTCCTGTGTTTGTCAATAATAGCCCACACAGTGCTTTTTGGTAAATCAAGCCTCTTTGATATTTTTCTAGTAGTTTGTCCTTTTTCTTTTAGTTATATTAATGCCATTTTGAGGTTGTTGCTGTACTCTTAGTTTTTTTCTTATTTGAATCACAAATTTCCAATATATTTTTCAGAACTTGATGATTATATATAGGGCTTCTGTTTTTCAGGTTATATTGTCTTTTTCGGTGCTTATTTTTAGCTATTCAGGTTTTATGTAAATCTTTTTTTCGGGGTTTCATTTTTGATATACTGTATTCAATAAGTGTTTTTTTGTATTAGAATATGTATAGTAGTAACTTGACAGTACTTACGTTTCTTTTGCTGTCTTCCACAATTAAATCCCTATGGTCATAGGCACATTCTTCTGGGGTTTTTGTGTGTAGGCATTTTTATACATTTCACCACAATTCTTGTTTTAAGTCCTCTCTATTTTAGCTTTCACTTTTTTTGTTGTTTTTCTCATAATTTTTTAACTGCCTGAATACTTTCGTCTGTCACTGTGTGTGTGTGTGTGTGTGTCTCTCTCTCTCTCTCTCTCTCTCTCTCTCTCTCTCTCTCTCTCTCTCTCTCTCTCTCTCTCTCTCTCTCTCTCTCTCTATATATATATATATATATATATATATATATATATAGATTTGGGTGTTTTGAACTGACTGACGTAAACATAGGTCATTTTGTCACCTAAACTTTTTTTGATTTCTTCATTAAGAAAAAATTTTATTGTAAATTTTTTTTTTTTATTATTAAATATCCTTACGCCAATAAAGGGACCACAAAAGTAGTCCCATTTATAACTTTGAGCTACACACTAACTTAAGCTGAGTAAATTGATTAACTTGAAACCTGCAAAGTGTTTGTTTTTGATGTGTTGAATTGCACATTGCCATTGAAAAGGTCCACCAGGAGATTTTTCATTATTTCTCTGTGAGTGCAAGACGCTGTTGTTTCAGCAGAACGGGGGTAAAAAGAAATAAATAATAATGACGTCTCATATTTCAGTAATCTTTCAAGGTGTGTGTCGGAGAGGGGTGGATGGTGTGCAGAAGTGTTTGTGTTTTTTTACCGTAGTGTTTACAAACCGCTAAAAAGACATTATTTGAAGTGACAAAGTCGGGGTGAGTGACAAAAAGACACCACCCTTTTTAAAAAAATTTTTTTTTCTGTTTTGCTATCTTCTGGTTCATTTAATTGTTCTTCATCCAAATGGGAATGTCTGCTTACTACTTTTGGTGTGGAATGTCTACACTGCTGGTAATTGGTCACTCGTTATAGTTACTGTGCATCTGTAACTGTACTTTAAACTACTGGTACTTTAAATTCTGTGAGGCAGCGCAGCGATTTAGAATGTGACAAGGCTCCAACTGTCCGTATCCATCCAATATATTAAAGTTACATATTGTGTCAACAAGAAATCTTATTTTTTATTTTAAGCAGTACATATAGCACCCCAAAGTAAAAAATAATAATAGTAATAAAAAAACAGCCAGGGGACAGTAGTTAAGGGCTATTTAGTTGTCGTTCTAACCACTATAACCAAACAATATGCATTTATATCATACCGCTGTGGTCAGTGTTAGACTTTAATTCTTAAGAATGCTCAACACGGTTGCAACATTGATAGTATATAACAGGTGTGTGAATACCAATAGCCTGTTACATTGTTCTGATCATATTTGAAACAATGTAAAAATGTTTAGAATGGTTCTGAAGTAAAAGTGAAACTCCTCATTCACTTTGGTGTTTTGAATAGATTGTCTGATTTTGCTTCAAATCGTATTTTAGGTGATGTCATGGAAATTCTAATAAAGGAAGAGAGACTGTGAGTTCCAAACACACAGGCCTTTATTTCTTAAGTTTGCAAACTGAGAACACTGTCAACACACAGGGTGCTAGATAATCATCGAGTAGTGTTCCAACATACAGAGTTAGATCAGTTTCTTATATACCTTAAAACTGTCAGCAAGGCAGAGGGTTAGCCAATGATGATTCAGATATTAGCATATAAGGGAAACCATTTATAACTATGCATACGTGGCATATAGCTAAGCAAGCAAATAACAGAATGACTGTTTTGTGTGTGTGTACAAAAAAACACCTCTGGCTCATCCTATTATCCATTGTCTCACAGCTGCAGCTGCAATGTAGGCAAAACTTTATCTTAAGCAAAGCGTACAAGGTTATGCGAACAAGATTATTGGAGTGCAAGATGCCAGTACTTTTCCATGCTGAGCCAATCCTATTTTCTATAACATTTCTACTACAGTGATCTGCCTTTCTTGCTGGATTAACCTGCCGTTATTTAATAGATTGCATTTATTGTTTATGTATCCAAGAATTACCTGGATATCTAGTAACATTGAGACCCTTCAGGGAAGGAAATAAGACTCCTACTGCATAGCAGTTTCACCATTCCATGTTTTGCTACACGCTTATCCACAAAGTACTGTAGGTAACAGGCTCAGGGGTGCAATGGGTGTTTTATTTTCGCCCGAAGGCCAAACTAGTGTTTAATGTACATTTTGGCCTTAGATACCCAGGTTTATGCAACACTTTATATTTAGTTGACTTAGTCATAGTTAATAATAATATTCAAGTTAGTAAACAATATTTTATATATATAGTCACAGTCTATTGAATCTCTCACTCAAAGTGTTGGTGGGTGGTCTGTCAATGCTACCTCTAAGCAACAGGCAAAAAGACAAATATTTAAGCCCCCAATATCATTAGATGCACATTTTCCTAGATTTTAAAATATATAAATAAAATAATGCATAACATTTAATAAATTATTGTAGTCACTAGTCCCTTTGTTTTCTAGTGTGCTATTTTCATTCTGTGCTATTGTCTGCTTTTTTCCCCCTGGGAAAATATGTTGTCTACATTTTTAAAGCACACCATTTAATTGTGTCAGTGACGTGTATTTATTTATTCAAGCTGCACTGTTCTTTGTCAACAGTGATTTCAGGTCAGGGGCTAAGAGTTAAATTGACGTCTGTCTGCCACATTCTTCATGGTGAAGAAGATTCCTGCATTGATCTTGCACCAGTGTTCACGCACATTGTATTATTTACTCCTAGCCTCCTATAACAGTCTCAGATTGCATTTCTCTATAACTTTGCACTTATTACGGTATTAAGAGACCCTCTGTATGTTGCTGCACTGGTTTCTATTCTAGTGGTTCCCAAAAGGAAATGCATAATTTCAGATTTTTAAAACATATCTGTGTTTTATATTTGCAGCTTCTAAATGGACAGCAAGATCAGATTGCACACAATACCAGTGTCAGAATGGGGCTGTTCTTACAGATGTCAAGTACCTGTTAGACTGCCCCCAAATTGATTGCAAAGACAAAAAGAATGACATGGAGGGTACAAAGCTAAATGAACATAATTTTCAGCCTTCAACTTTCAAATCAAATGAGAGTGACAACAAGGAGAACTGCCTGAACAAAAGTCAAACTTGTGAGACATCTGAAAGTTCTGAATGTCTACCTCAAGAGGAACAAAGGGCTAAAGTTCAAAGGACTGCTAAAAACACATCTCCCAAAGTGCGTAAGATTCCTAACCGTATCCCAGTGCCTGTTGTTAAAGCAGAGAAAAAACAGAAAAGCTCTACCAAAAACCTTAGTCCTAATCGGGAGATGAGTGAACAAAGCCTTTCACCAAATCAAACCACTCACTCCGAACAGATACGGAAGTAAGTTGTTTTATTCTTAATTGCGGGTGGGGTGTGTAACTTTACACATACAAAATGAATATTCCTGAATTATTCTGTACTATTTATTTGTTTTTCTCTAATCCTTTCAATGAGAAGTTATTCATGTAACTGGAATAGACCTTGCTGTGCACCCACAGAGGGTGACTAGTGGATTCAACAGAGTTGACAGATTTTATTTTGGAAGACTTAAGATATAGAAATTTTGTGTGGTATTAATTTATTTTAGACTTCATAATTCCATTTGAATATTTAAACTACTAAAGATCCGGTGAGTCCCAAGTATTGAAATTTGAAACGTCACCACTTAACAAAGTTTCTGTGTGATTTGTATTACATAATGCATGGAATGTTAAAAAAAAAGATGCTAGTAATCTAAAAAAACAAACAAACAAAAAAAAACGGAATTTGTTTTTAGGCTAGAGCAGGAAGTTAAGAAGTTAAAGACAGACCTCCTGACCAGTAAACAGGGTGAACAAGAGCTTCGCAGTCACTTCTGTAACCTCACAAACAGCGAGCGAAGTCTTCGACCAGAAATATCACTGCTTCGACAAGCAAATGATCTGCTACAAAACAAGTATGTCGTGTGTTTTTTTTTTTTTTTTTTTTTTTAAACTCCTGGCTTTAGTTTTAATATATGAATAACATTTGTTACCATACAATAAATAAAATAACACCAGATTAAAGAATGCAGTTGTTATCTGATCTGTCAAAGTGCTTTCTCCCCTCAATTATTCATAACAGTTTATTACCACAGAATGGGCAATGTTGTAGAATATAAACAGGTTGTTTTAACTTAGGTGGACCAAGGGTGGTGGTTTGATATTGGGTTTGTAGCCTTAAGAGAGAGAGGCTTGGAAAAAGTCTTCTTTCAACAAGTGTAGTACCAGGTACAATGCTTTAAACTTAATCATGTTTCTTTCAAAACTGCAGTTAAGGGCCATGTAGTGAAAGGTATGTGTGTGTTTGTGTGTCTGTGAAATGTATTTGTTAGCTACAATAACTTTTAATGTCTAACTGAAGTTGTAACTTGTTTTCGACTGTTAATTCTGCCCTTTCTTTTAGAATTGCTTGTGTCATTAAGACCAAGCAGAAAGACAAACAGGCAACAGTACTGTTAGAAAAGAAGATCAGAGCAGAAGTGGAGGCTCGAGCGATTATTGAGAAACAGCTGTCTGATTTAAGAACAAGAAAAATAGACGAAACTTCTGTAGTAACTCAAGGTTCTCTACTTTTCACAAATCGGTAACTTTACCTCTTTCCTTCCTGAATGTTCTGTAGATTGCTTGTTCTCTAGGGTGCTTTGCCTCTAAAAACTCCTTCATACTAGCTGCAGATCAAGGTCATGTAAATGTTCCTTGCCTTGTGTCAGTTCATGGGTAGATTTACATTCAATGTAGAATATATTTGTGGTTTTCAAAATATTTTTGACTTTGAGAGGTTTCAGGAGAATTTAAGTGAATAAAATGTAACAACAAACTGGTGTTCTTTATATATAGACACATTTTGTTTTCCATTGATCTAAACTCCAGTCTAGCCCTGGCTTACAACGAGGCATGCAGCATCCAATATGCTTGAGCTCAATAAACGAGCAATAAAGTGACTGATATTAGCTTTACTGAGGCAATTGATAATGTAGGTATAGTGCTACTCCTTATACAATACCTTTTTTGTACAATCATCAGTGGAATTAGAACATGTTTTTGTGTACTTTTATGAACATATGTACATTCCTAGACAGCAAAGCCTAAATCACTCTCATTTGTTTTATTTTCCCTGTTAGGCAGGAACACCCAGAATCCCTAAAGAAAAAAGTGAAGGAACTTGAGACAGACTGGAAACAACTTCAGCAGGAATTTCAAGCAAAAGAAAGTCAAATAATAAACCTTGAAAATGAAGTGGAGGTAAATGTTTAATTTGAAGACAAATATGGATTGTTAAGCTATAAACCAATATTTGCATAAATGAAAGTGATTATGCAGATATATTGACTGCATCAGTCTGTGCAATATGGCTCTTTAGTGCTTTCATCACTGACACTCACTTGCTACCTAGTTCCAAACAACACAGCGCTTTCAATGTTTTTGGCGCTCACTTTTTTTAAACCAACAACCAATTAAAAAGGGAGAAAACTGTCAAATGAGGGAAATTTCAATCATTCTTATATGATGGTACACAAAGTTAATGCCAATTTTAAGGCTAAAACTTACGATGTTGAGGTAAGTTTCCCACTAACATTGACTCTCAGACTTTTTTGTTTGATATAAAATGATTAAAAAAAAACAAACAAAAAAAACAATTTAAGAGTAATAATAGTAGTAGATAATATTAATGAAAAAGAGACATGCAGTAGCTGACAGCAATTTATTAGACTGCTATACATTTTAACTGTTTCACTTTGTTGTTCTCTGTATGGACACATTACCTCAGAATATTGTAAATAAATGTTCTGTATTTTGTTTAAATAAAAAACAAAAGCCTTTTTGTTCGAAAGTTGACGTGTGTTTATTTAAAGGTGTAGTGCCCCATAATGTGGTTACCGTTTAAGCTCATATTGAAAATAGTCATGGGGAACTGGGTTAGGACAGGTGTTTCAGTTGCCCCTGAAAATAATATTCTTAATGTACTTTGAGTGAAAAACCTGTGTTAAATTGATATTCTTGTTATAGCAAAGCAGAGTTACAATAGTCTCCTGCATAGAACAGACCTGAATAGTGTATTAATTAGTAACAAGCTTAACTGTGTCTGAATGATTATGGTCACCAGAAAATCAGGAATGGCTCAAACTGCTATTAAATGGGCATCTTATTTTCATCCTTGAATTGTTAAATGTTTTACAGATATGGCTGACAGATGACAAGGATGTTCGGACTACATTTTTCAGTTTTATCTTTCTAAATGGTGGTTGCAGTCAGCCGCATAAAACACTGCAGCATGTTTACAAGCTATAATTTGTTTTATATTAAAAAATGACCTCTTACTGTACAATTTCACAGATTTTTAAAACACACTAATTACTTTTGCTATAGACACGTCTGTTTGTTTGGAAAAAGAAAGATATTGCTGCAGATTTCAACATTACTGCAAACACTTTGTCCACCATTCTGAAAATACAAGTCTGTGAACAGCAAACTGGATGCAAGTCAGTGTTTCTGATTTGTTCAGTACTTGAAGTTGAGGAGAGTTTGTGGTTTAAAAGTGGGCTGAAAAGATATGGTACTGTCAGTTTCAGTTACTCTACTGTAGGTATTCTCTATTCATAATTGCAGAGTTCTTCAGGGTGAGAGAAATTGACAGGATACCTGTAACACTAAGTCTTTGTTTGTGGATTGCTTTATGTATATATCTGGGTATCGTACGCTCTGGCTCCCCCGTGTGTTCGCCTTGGTGTATTAAATCTAGCAAATCTATGCTGGCAATTTTTTTCCCTTAATTTGGTACCGTTCAAATCTATTTATCTATTTATTTATTTTTTGTAATTGTTATTATTCATTTAACTAAATTATTAAAAATAGTAAGATAATTCATACTATACCTGCAAGTATTACCATGTTAGAGATACTGCTGACTCCTATTCTAGAACTCAGTTATAGGAGACAGCTATGTCTGTAAAGTTTGTCATTCGGGTATATGTCCATAATTATAAATATAAGAAGAAACCTTAACTGGATAGACGGATGGCAGAAATCAAACTGCTTTGTAAAGTTAACATGTTATTTGTTGTAACTGTTTTTTATTGTCATTGTTACAGGTACTTTGCAAATATAAAGGCATTGAACAAGATAGTGAGGTGTTGCTGTCAGCACTTTCAACCATGCAAGATAAGACCCAGCACCTAGAATACAACCTTAGTGCTGAAACAAGGATAAAGCTGGACCTCTTCTCTGCTCTTGGAGATGCACGGCGACAGCTAGAGATAGCCCAAGGTTTTTTTTTATTTTTTTATTTTTCAATTATTTCTCCTACATTGTTTTTATGTGAGCAAAACTAATATTCACGTAGTGGATTTATTAAAGTTCCATTAAAGAACCATTTTAATAAAACCCTATACAGATTTTTGATTACATTGTTTATCTTCTTGTGATGTACATTTGTTTTTGTGTTTTTTTTTTTTAATCCTGTAGGCAAACTAGTGAAACAGGACAAAGAGATTGGAGAAATGAAACAGAAGATTGCTGAAGTAATGGCTGTCATGCCAGGCATCACATATGGTGTTCAGCACCCAGTTACACCTCAGTATTTAACGAAATTTGTCAATTCTGAAAACTATGTGCTTGATCCCAGTGCATTAATGTACCAATGTCTTAAAAAATAACCATTCCAGCTTGTCCGTACTGTGCTGAAACCAGGCTTTGAATGCATTACCAGGCCACTGTATGCAGCCCAGGGTCTATGTGAGCTATAAACAAATGTTTCTGTTATAGAATATAGTCTGGGAGAGGAAAGAGAAGAACCCTTCCAGAGCAGTGTTTCATTGTCAGTGAAAATGTGATAAAGGGTATGATTTGCTGTAGTCAGAGGTTCCAAGAAATTACATTTTCCTTGCATAATGTTTATATTCCTAATAAATGTTTGTTTAAGAAGAAAAACATGCTCTCTGACCGTTCAGCAGGTTTTTGCTGGAACATACAGTACCAAATGTTGATGTAATCACAATCTTATAAAACCCTTGATAAACTTGGAGGTGATGATCATATCATAGTTGTGGATCCATACGGCTGTAGTGAACACAGTTGTTTTTCAAACAGTTATTCTGTCTAGCATTGTGTAGCGATAAAAATGAATAAACGTGATTACTTTAGCTTGCTCAGAAAGCTTTTTATTCAATAAGGGGATAGATATATATATATATATATATATATATATATATATATATATATATATATATATATATATATATATATATATATATATTTAGATAGATAGATAGATATCCCCTTATTGAATAAAAAGCTTTCTGAGTAAGGCTAATTTGGTTTGATCAACTGCCATATCTCAGTAACTTTTGGGAAGTTTTTGTAAATAGAATTGATCAGCTTGCAGAGAATTCAGATTAAAAGGAATTTTGCGTAATTATTGCTGTAACATATTTCTCTGCAGCAAAGTTAGTTGACGAGTCCTTAGATCAAAACTTAGTTATTTTTAATTTTGTCAGAATGCTCTGTTTTTTATTTCTGTAATCTGGAATGTGCTCCTACCCTTCATTTATGTGATAAAACAAGAAACTGAACAGTTTCAATCATGTACAGATTTTTATTTATTTATGTATGTATGTATTTTTATTTATTTATTTATTTATGGTTTAATTTTATATAGAATTTCAACTTTCTGTTCAAATATTTAACATATTTTTATGTTTCTATGTTTAATTTTGAATTCAGTGGGAAAAAAAAAAAAAGTAAGTATATGGTATATGGGGATACTTTTGACCTGAAGTGCTCATAACTGTTTTGTAGTATGTTTGATACTTTGTAAAGGTTTTGTACTAGGATATTGTCCTTTGTATTTTTAGGTAAATCTGTTCAAAATGTACCTGTTTGTAATTTGTGGAAATTGTATTTACACTTATAGCATATTAGGCAGACATTATGTATTTTTTGAATATTACAAAATCCAGACTGCTTTTTCTTAAAAAAAAAAAAAAAAAAAAAAGAACAGTTTATTTTTCAAACTTGATAAACAGTTTGTTGTATAGACTTCAGTTTCTAGTTTATTGTTGTCTGCATGCAAACTTACATTTTGGTCATTGTGGGTGTTAACTTTAGCCCTTAACCACATATACAAATGTGTTATTTTTACAACCTGATATTGAACTGAGCAATAGAAAATGTTGGGTCATGTTCATAAAGTTTTAACTCATCGGTTATTACAATAAATGCAGTTTTAGTCAGGAAACTGATGAAGAATAATGTCGGGTTCTTTAACAGTTTGGACCAGATTCTTGAATATTCAATTTTGACCTTGAAAAAAAGTTGAAGCTTTATGAATAGGACCCATGTCTGGCATCAGGTATTTTGTTACGTTTTTGATCAGTAACAATACATTTAAGGGCTTGTTGATTTTTACACCGTGTTCTGTTACTGAAATGCAAATTAAATTATGTTTTACATAATTTTGATCACTGCTGTCCAATGGTTTCTTTCCAACCTATACACAACTTGACAACACGTAGACTACTTCTGTTTTTGTGAGTTTGTTGTCAGATGGTATAGTTTATGAGAACTATTTCCTAAGAAAACATCCATCACAGGAGAAAAAGCAATACAAAGAAACACAAGATAGGTTACCATCAATAGAAACTATGTAGATAGCTGCTGCTACTATAGATCCAAGGAAACAGATATATATATATATATATATATATATATATATATATATAATAGTTTTAAGTATCAAAAGTATTTTTGATTCATAAAGTATATGCCACCATCATAACTTCTGATATTTCTTTTTGAAGAGTACAGACTACACAATCATATTTTGCATCAATAAAGCTATGTCAGGATTTCATTACATTGGGAACATTAAAATGGCAATAGCCTTTGTTTTCATCAAAATAAACTGATAAACCCATTTAAAGTGTATCTGCTCGTCTCCAAATATCTGCCTGCCTTTTATGCACGCTCGCAACAAAAAAAAACAAAAAAACACAGGTGTCAACTAAATGAACTACACTGTTCGGTACATTGCAAAAGGTGTGGCATAGTTATGTGTTTTATTTAGACTTAAGTATTAACAATGGACTTCAATTATTGAAATGTTTGTTTTATTTATTGAGGACGCTTCAGATCCTAAAGAACTATTACAAGAATTATCAAGCCAACATTTAGCATATGTTGCTGACTGAAACTTCCATTTATTTTGAGTTTGATTTCCATAAAAGTACTAGTGCCAAATTCACAGAAGCACAATGAAACATTAAAACTAAAATTCAAAAATTTTGTATTTCAACTGCTCTAAATCCCCATTTAGTAAGTGAAACATAAAGTATCAACAGTACAAATGAATGACATACTGAATTAATGTAATGCCTGATATCTCTTAAGATAAGTTAAATGTGTAGTGAAACTAAACATTTTGTAGAGTAAACTGAAATGTGTACACAATTTAAAATGACACTCATCCCTTTGCGCTGTTAGTTTTAAATAGCAATAATATACTGCCAGACTTGTAGGCTGCACATTATGGTTCTGAAATAAAATAGGATATTTTTGTGGGTTTGTGTTAAAGCAACATATTTTGATCATGTGAAGATTAAAGTTGTGTCCATCAAATGGCTAGAAATGTAATGTCTAATGTCAGAAATGTGAAGCAGCACGTAGTTCAACTATAACCTCTATTAAAACAATCTGATATAAACTATTTGCTCAATCCTGATATAAAGACTTGGAAAAACGAACGCAAATCTTACCCTTCATGATTTTGCACAGAACTCAGTGTTTAGCCAATTGCTAGAAAATCAAATTACAAATCCAATTTATTGCAGGGGTTTAAGTCAACTCATATAGGAGGTGTCTGTCCATGCATTTGCCATACTTGAAAGTTTTGCATGTATCCAGCAAAACGCTTGTCCAATTGTGACGAAGAGTATTTCCCCAATTTAGAATGGCTCCTTCATCAGAAGAATTGGTTGTCGTCCTTGCACCCAGGAGATTGACAGTAGATGTTGATAGGCTACTGGCTTCTGGAAGGCAAAGGCTATACATACCTGCTGGTATCTGCAAGTGAAACAGACATTGCTGGTTTTCCTTCACCAACCCCACCAGGCTGTGTGTTTGTACTGTATGTCATGCAGTAATTATGAAACATAAAGCACGGAATTGCTTATAGAGCTTGAAGAAAATTGGTGAAACTATTGGTGTATTTATTTTATTTACAAAATGAATTAAAAAAAACACATCAGTATCTGTTCAAAGTGAGCCTCATAGTTTACAGCACAGCAAGTTGGTAAAATGGAAGCCGCTTTGAGCTCTTCTAATCCATGTTGTATTTCAAACTACTTTAGCAATACAATGAATATTTGTACTGTCCTGTTTACAGATTTAAAGTTTAATAAGGCTGGGCGACAATACTTCTTTTTTAAATCCCTCTATGGATGTTTCCAAAGTGAGTTGTTTTTGGAGGAGCTTAGCCCACCCACTAGGCATTGTATTAAATGATGGTCTGTAGTCAGTAGCAGCAAGAACTCCAGCAGAAGAACAATCCTAACCTGCTTTTGCAGAGAAGAAATACCTGCTGTTTGAAGAGTATCTGCTTATAGTCGAGAACAAGTAAGGGTTAAATAAACCTTCTCTCACTTGGGTATCATTTCAGACTGGTATCCAAGCCCTGTCATGGATAAATCAGTTCTTGTAATTATATTAATCTATTTAGTAAAACATATACTTGTATTTACATTTTTTTTTTATATATATGATACATTGACAAAGGGCAGGAAATAGTATTATTATTATTATTATTATTATTATTATTATTATTATTATTATTATTATTATACTATATTATACCAGTACATAACTCATCCAGGTTTATACAATGGAACAGAAGCAGCAATGGTTTTGAAATGCTCAACATGTCATGTTTCTTTTTGTTTTACTGCATAGTTGTATAAATACTGTACAACAGGGTTACCATCTCCTAAGCAATACAGAAAAAAAATGAAAGAGAACAAGAAACACAGAAAAAGAAAAGTCCATATTTAAATACAATTGCCTAAAAATCAGTTTTGTACTTGTCAGCATTTGGGAAATGTTAATTGCACTGTTGCACACGCATACTGTCATTACAAATAATAATTGGTTTCCTTGTTTGTTAGGACCCTTCCTGCTTGTCATCTACTTGTTTTCCTCTAGAAGATTCACAATGAAAATATTCTTTATGTTTGCTTGTTTGACTCTGTACTTCCAACTGGTCAACTGTGTTCAGAAGGATCTGGAGTCTGAATGGCAGGCCTGGAAGATGACCTACAAGCCACGATACACCAGGGTAAGAGGAAAGAGGGAGTGGGATGATCTTGGTTTGGAAATAGGCCAGATTAAGATAAAGCAGGTTAGAAATAATTGTGGGGAAATAAAGATGAGGACTGATTGTACGGTAAAACTAATAGAAAAGTGCAATAATGTATGTATACACATGTTGGTGTATACTGTACAAGGATAACAGTAACAGACATTGCGTTTAGAGCCAGGTTTTGTAAATTGACGCAGACAGTCTCCCCCACACTCCCATGTCCAATCAAAATGCTATATGTTCTTTATAGATGATTGAGGAACAGAAAAGAGCCACATGGGAATCAAACTACAAGCTAATCCAACAAAACAATCATCAAGTTCAACGAGGTAGAAAACCATTCACAATGGGCATGAACAAATTTGGAGACATGGTAAGAAAATACATTCTCATTGAATTTGTTTTTATTCCAGTGAGCCCCACCCCCCCCCCCCCCACCCCCCGCCCCCACCCCCCAATTAATTAAAATTTTGGGACACAACCCGTGCTCTCTAAATATCCCTATGAATAGTTAAAATCCAACAGCATGTAATTATAATTGGGGCAAACATTTAAATGTTAATTTTTTTGGTGAAAAACATGAGTTCCACAATACAGCCCCAGCAAAATTGTAACATACTGTATCTTTGCAAAACAAATAAAGGGTAAGAATGGATTATGAATGCATAAGGAATATGGATAGTTCACGTGGAACACTCAGGCAAAAGTCTTTCAGTTGTTTGTATTTGAGTTAAACATCCAAGCCTTTAGCTCTCATTACTGTCCCCTTAACCCATATTGAAATCGGAAAGTACAAAGCCAAATCTTACAAATTAATGCATTTAAGGCTCGGTTGTTTTAACTTACCTTTTACTCTGTATTTTATATTACATTATATTTTTTTTCTGCATGACAGACCTCTGAAGAGTTTAATGTGATGCTGGGTATGATTCAGAAGAATACAGGAAGGGCTGCAGTTTTGTCTGCCGAACAGCTCCGCACCACTGCCAGCAAGCTGAACTTAAACAGCATTGATTACAGGACCAAAGGCTACATCACTCCAGTAAAGGAACAGGTGAGTCTCACCGCCATCATCTCAGAGGGATTAAGTATCCTAAAGAATCAATTAATGAAATAGTGACATAGCATCAAATAGCTTCCAGTCCACTGCCTGGCCTTTTCCCGATATCAGTATCAACTCATTTTCCGATTTTCCTCCAACTTCCGCAGGGAGAATGTGGATCCTGCTGGGCGTTTACTGCTGCAGGAGCTCTTGAGGGGCAGATGTTTAAGAAGACAGGCAAGCTAGTGTCACTCAGCGTACAGAACCTGGTTGACTGCTCACGACCTCAGGGGAACTACGGATGCCTTGGAGGGTTGATGGATAGTGCCTACAAATATATGCTGGCGAGCAGTGGAATCCAGTCCGAGGCTTCCTACCCATATAGGATCCAGGTAAAGCAGTTTTCTTCTCTCTGGGGAAATTATTTAATTAGTGTTTAAGTATTGTAGGTAGCCAGAAATAAATTGAGGATCAGGTCAAGATTTTCTTGTAGTTATGATATAAAACAGATATTGTTTGCAAAAAAAAAAAAAAGCAGGTGACCAATAGAACACATCAGCTCAGCAATCTACAATCTGCATTTCTACTGCTTATGTGATGTGCTCTATCTAACTTTTCTTTTTCCTATTCACTCATCTAGGATGACCTGCCCTGTTCATTTAATAGCAGCAAAGTGGTTGCCAAAATCACTGGCTACAACTATCTTCCCTTTCATAATGAGCAGGCACTGGCTGATGCAGTAGCAGCTCTTGGGCCAATTTCAGTAGGAATTGATGCTAGTCTCCTTCAATTTTATCAATCCGGTAGTATTAACCTTCCATTACTCATTCAAGATTTGGTATGTAAACCCAACTTTCACTCCTATTTTAACTCTTTTCCTTGCAGGAATTTTTAATGATCCTAAATGCAGCTCGGAGAAAATAAACCATGCGGTCCTGGTGGTTGGGTATGGATCAGTGGCTTCCCAAAAATACTGGATCATCAAAAATAGGTATATATATACACACACAATTAATTTTGCAAATCAAGGGTATTCACACAATGTCTCTTCCTTCCTCTCTGCTCCATGACATCTAGGTTTTATTGGGAATCACACAGGCAGTTGCAGTGATACATAGCTGCCACTAGGGTACCAGCAATGGTAGCCCTAGTGCAAAAGGACATACACACAAGTGTACATAATACAAAAGGCAAAACAAACACTGTAGAAAACAACAACAAAACAAACGCTGGCCAAGCTTGAGACGTGCGCTAGTCCCACTAAAAGGGAGGTCCCGCACCAGGAACCTTCTCCCTTTACAAACTAAATAAACATTGGTGGGATTAAAATTCTCCTAAATGAATAATTTTATAATTTATGATCCCAGTTAAACACACGGTGACTGTGCTGTAGCTCACCCTGGTTCCACTCACAGTGATGAGGGTTCTTCTTCTTCTTCTTCTTCTTCTTCTTCTTCTTCTTCTTCTTCTTCTTCTTCTTCTTCTTCTTCTTCTTCTTCTTCTTCTCCCTCCAAAAGCACCAAACAAAAGAACAAAGAGCTGGCTTTCCAGACCCTTTTTAAAGGCAGATGACCAGCAGCAGTTGTGATGCATAGTTCACCCCTTAGTCTATGTGTTGCTTTGGATAAAAACATCTGCTAAATGACTAATTAATAATAATTACTAATAATAACTAAAGTGAAACAAAATAGTTGGTCAAAAATGATTTATGACCAAGGATATGTTAATAAAAATATGAAAACAATTGCAATTATGTTGAAAAAAATATTGCAGGAATACGTACAACAAAGCAGAAAGCTGAAAGTATTGCATTGTGTTTTAAATCCTATAGCCTGTTCAGTAACACTTTAATAAATCATTGATTGGCAGACTGTGCTGTGCTGTGCTGTGAATGGAAGCCTTTGTGATGTTTCTTTATTGAAACTGGAAAACAGGATTTGAATCCCAGTGAGAGATGCTGCTTATTTAAGCAATCAGCTGAATAGGGTTTATCTTTCTGAGCATCATGCATATTGACAGCCTGTAATGAATACTTAAGTATATCACAGTATATTGAACCTTCCTGATTAAATGCTATGTTTGTTTACTAGCTGGAGTGCCTCATGGGGAGAAGAAGGTTACTTCCGTTTGGCAAAGGATATGAATCGTACCTGTGGAATCAGTAACTACAGTGTTGTTCCCACAGTATGATTTCACCCTGCTCCTAGGTCCTTAATGGACTGGCTGTTTAAATTCTGAAGAGCTCATGTGAATCAGCCTGGCAGGCACACTCACCCTTACCTACAGTGACAGTGCAGTGAAATTACATGTAAAGCAATCTACTGTAATGAAGTTTTACTAAATAAACTTGTTTACATTTACAATTGCAGCTCCTAAAGTAGTTGGACTGTTATTATTTACAAAAGAAACTCCACACTTTATTCTGTTTGCTTGTTTTTTTCAGAAACATTGTATAAGGCAGATCCCTTAAGCTTTTTTTGTTTTCCTACTGCTGTAAACACCCTTTGCACCTTACACATTAAGTTTTGAGTGTAATGCAATAAACTAAGCTATATTAGTACTGTATTAAGTAACATTGTAGCATAAAACTCAAGAGTTTTGGACCATGTTTCGAAACCATAAACATAATTACATAATGTTGCATGGAGTCTTATACTCAGCATCACTTTCAATCAGCTAGTTATGTCTGGTCACATGTTGAGGCAATGCAATGCGCTGTTGTTTAATTCACTATTTCTTTCAATATGCATTGTAAATGTTGACACCCTTGTTCCACCAACATTGGCAGCCAAATCTGGTGCCACAAACAATAACATAATTCTTTGGGACAGTTTGGAATAAAAGCCTAGACTGGAATAGGATTGTGATGCCAGACCCCTGGCTTCAAATACAAAAAGCACAATATAGTGTACAAGTGATAAACTTTAGGAACTCCAGTTAGGTCAGATTACTTTCTGGAAATTGCCTTTCTCTCTGTCACAGTAGAAGAGTAGAATCTATCAAATACCAAAGGTTTTTAGCAAATGCAACAGTGTTTTTTTTAATGTAAAAAAAAAAAAAAAAAAAAAAAAAAAACATACCTGTGTTTGTCTGATTAATAGGTTCATCATGCTCTTGCAATGGTTTGCAGATACCGAGAATAAATCGCTGTAGAAACTCAGTATGGTATGTGTAATGTCATGAATTGTGACTCTTGTGCTCTGGCGAAGTCCAAGTGTAGTTCATTTATCCATCCATTTCCTATGCTGCTGGTATTTGGCGCCTATCTGTACATGCAGACAAAAAGTTAATGTCTAGGGTTAACAGCAGCTGTTTTTCATACAGTTGCAAACTGGCTAAACTCAGGATGCCCTTACTTTATCAGTGATAATTCAAAAATGTGACTTTTTGAAGTTAAAATGTCGAGAATTATGGTTACCATATGACTCCATGTACACTAGGACAGTTTGGGACAGTTCAGGGCTTCCAAATCACATCCCAATGTATTTTTTGTAAGAGTAGTCCTGTTCTGAAAGGTACCTGAGACAGCTACAATGTACCAAAACTTTGGTACATTTTAGCTGTCTCAGGTACCTGATTATTATGATGTGAGTTGAAAAGCTGCCCCAACTGGTCCTAGCATACTGTACATATAGTTGTATGGTAACCCTAGCTGGAATAATTAGTAAGCATGGTCACCAATGATCAGTTGTTAGCAGAAATAACAATAGAGAATGGTAGAGAACACATATAGTAATAGTACAATAATAGATTTGAATTGGGTTATTGATTTTGTCTTGTCTGTTTATCATCTTACTGTATTGTTACAGTTGTTTGACGGTGTAGCTTGATTTTCCCTCTGTAAACTAGATGCTGCACCATCAATTGTAATAATAATGATGGAATGTCACGCAGACAGATTTAGGAGTGTTTGCCACATAAAAGGTTTCTTACAATGCTTCAAGCAGAATTAAAATGTAGTCTCAGAAACCAAACATTAACTTGATAAGAACACACAGTTTACCATGTAACACAGTGATGATGTGACCTATGCATATTAGAATTGTAGGAGTTCCTTCAGGTAAAGTAGTATGAAAGGAACCTGGATGTAAAAAAACAGCATGGGACTGTATAGCTGGGAGCCAGCATAAACTGCACTGTGACAGTCCTATGGTCAACAGTAGACAATCTGACACTAATGAATTGACATCTCTTCAGCCCAGTGACTCAAATGTAAAAGGAAGGGCTGGACATTATCTGCAAACCAGACAGATCAAAGACAAACTTTCACATAACTATTTTTTTTTTTAATCAAATTGAGATGATGTATTTTACTTTGAGGAGGGCAGGAAAGTGTATTGGTTAATCCACATTTTGCTGGAAAATTAAGATTTTTAGTTTGACAAGGTCATATTACAAGTAGTTTGTGATATACAGTCACAGACAATAGTATTTGGTAAGTTAAAAAAAAAAAAAAGAACAACCACAAAGAAAATTATTTCTATAATTTATATTTGTTTTAATGAAAGATACATTACAGTAGAGATTCAGCTTTATAATAAAATAAGAAATGAGTCCATAGCATGCATAAAATGAAAAATAACGTGCACAATGTCATTTCATAATTTAACAAAGTATTTGGGCACCCTTACATTAGTATTTTGTGTGCCCACCCTTTGCTTCCTTTACAGCTTGCAGTCTGTTTTTGTATTTTGAAACCAGTTCTTGGTATTTTTCCGGAGATATTTTTGCCCATTCTTCAACACATAAAGCTTTCTGGCTCGAATTTGGTTTCCTTTTTGTAACAGCAGCCTTCTAGTCAATCCAAAACATCTTGATGGGATTCAAGTCTGGGGACTGAGATGGTGTGGCAATGTGGCTTGCAGTGAGCAGGTGCAGAGGTGATGCAGTGCTCAGACAACAACAACAAACAACTCTTTAGCAGTTTTCACGGTTTGGCACCATTAGTGAAACTATACTAACAGACCACTAAGATGATTGACGTTGTTTTGGCTCTCTTTTTGGTAAGATAGATAATTTAAATAATTTCTTTCTGTTCCTAGCTGGTGCTTTTCTTATGGTTTATTGCCCCTACAGGGTTTAAGCAAACCAGTTCATTTAAAGACATTGGGGGTTATATGTTTTTCCAACCAGAAACTATAAGTATCAAACTTTACACTGGTGAGCCGGATAGCCAGCACAGGTTTCCCCTATCATAGGTGTACTTGATCCTTAATTCAATATTTTTTTACAGTTTTTTCTTTTGATCTGGCTGTCTTATTCGTTAAATCCAGTGTTGGTAAGTTAAATCAGCTTATAATGTAAGAAAAGTGTTCACAATATTCTGAAATAAGCTTTTGTTTTCAGACCCTCTTTGTGCAATTACTCTAGCCTTTCTGAAATTTGTATTGACTGCAAAAGCCCTATTTTGTACATTAAATCCCTAGTGATTGGAGGAGTTAGGAGTATGGGATACACAGAGGTAAGTTAGAGGTCTTTTATGAAATCATACTGTATTTCAAGTATTGGTCAGACGAGAAAATAAAATAAATAACCCTTTATTTAAAAACATGTAATTAATAGTCTTCACAAATTATATTGCAGAAGTATGGTGCTCTTTTTCAACAGGCTTCCCTTTCCTGGATCCTGCTTCTCTAAATTGACTTGCATTGTTCTCTCCAAATCTCCATTGTACTGCAATGCTCAACAAGCTCACACAATAATGGTAGTTCTGCTTATTCATCCTTCATTAGAACTGACTTCGAATGTCAAGAATACTTACATTATTTATTATTTAGTGATTTAGCAGACGCTTCTTACAGTTGTACTCAAGTGTGTAACAATGTGATTGATTATTGCAAGTGGACCAAAAATGGACAGAATACTAGGTCTATTACAGAAATATTATTGAATAAATCCACTACGGTACATGTATTTGAAATTATTAAACCTGAACAGAACAAACAAGAAGCCCTATATTATTTCTTAAATAGGTTTTATAACAGAGTTAACCTCAGCAAGAAGAGGTGACATTACTTGCCTTGGGGTATTTAAGGGAAACCCAAAATCTCATCATGCACAGCAAACACTATGCATTCCAAAACGTTATGCTATTGCTGTAGTGAACCACGGACTTAAGACTACAATAATGCGGAAATATCCAGCTCTAAAACAAAGGTTATATCATGAATACCAATGTCTCAAGAGCATGGCTTCTACCCCTTAAAACCAATGACTGCCTCTTCAGACCCTTCTGCAGCCAGTGGCATCAGGCAAGGAAGGCAGAGTAAGCTTATCCTGTCTGGATGAACTGTCCCGGTTCTTTGATGCTGGCTGAGCCTTTTGCTTTGGCATTCATTAACGTTAAAAAAGAGGCACATTTTAAGCTGATGTGGAGCCGATGTGGAGGCTCGGTGCACTTGTGCTCTTTACCGACCCTCTGGATAAGCAGGTTATGTGCCTCAGAGAGCCAAACCCTGCCTAAAGATGCAGTGGGTTTTCAGGATCTGGATCATTCAACTCAGTTGTAGTAGAGTATTCACAGCAATGGCAGAGTATTCACAGACCATATGTTCATGTCAATTGTTATATATTTATACTGCAGTGCTTTAAACCCCATGTACAGTACATGGGATAAATGTACTTGCTTTGTTTTTTGAAGCAGTTATCAGGACTGATATTTTGTAGCATCAATCATATTCATATTTGCTCCCTCATACTCTATTCCTGCTCATTAAACAACCTGCTGCTTTTCTCAAGGGCTGACATTAGAAGCCAGCCAATGAACCTTTTCACTATTAAGTACAGAATTTGTGTACTAATTAGATAATTTAGACATTAGGTATAGCCGTGAGCTAAAGTCTGAAACTGCAGACATTAGCCAGATAATATCCAAAGTGATTTAGAAATTAGCTAATGTCTAAAATTGGTTACAAAGGAAAGCAGCACCCGAAAACAAGCCTATATACTGAATTGCTATGCTATTCAAGAGCGGACTGGGTCTTTTTAGTCCAGATACAAAGGCTAGGGTTCTTATTTACATGCATTTTACAGTAACGTTATTGTAATAAGATACATGTATACAGAATGTGTCATTGTGCTTTGATAAAACGGTTTCTTTTTATATACTGTATGCAATTATTGTTTTCGGTTACTTTCCAAAATACTGCTGTGAGTTTTTGTCACAATAGGTACAGTAACTCGACAGAACTTGCACACTACAGGAGGACGGGGTTGTGTGTAGGAATTTTTTTACATTTCGCGACAATTTGCAATTGTGTTTTAAATTCTCGCTATCTAACAGTGGAACGCTGCATACCCAACCGTCGCATAACCGTCCTGATCAACTAACAGCCTCGCTAAATAAATTAATAAATATTAAAATTAGGCTACCAAAGTAATGGTATTGGCAGCAAAAACAGCGTCTGCAATGGAAACAGAAAGAAAGCGTTATAGCAATCACCTTGTTGGTGCGTTCCCCTTTAAGAGGCGGGCTGTGTGCTTGTGTCAGTCAGCTGTGTGTAACAGAGACGTTTCAATACCCCAGTTGAGAAAGCATTATTTTTCTCGTTTTTTGTGTTTATATTGTAGCGATTCAGAGTAAACAAAACAGTAGCAGACAAACAAATCAAGCTCTCATACAAATGTTAAATACATACACGCAGGCAGCTTCCTAGATATAGATTCCCTCCCCGAGCCCTATTGGCTCACACACACACACAAAGGTATATTAACATACACATTGACCAATCACTCAGACCCTCGGTCCCGCGAAAGCAGTTGACTGGCGGAACCGAATACAAACCACAGTGCAGGAATCACAGACCACAATCTACATACAGCTGCACTTTGCACGTTACACCCCAGACAGCGCACCAGCACTGCCTAGACACGAAATGCACCGGTTGCAGGTATTGGCAGGGTGTTGTTGTAGCTTTTAGATGCATTTGCATTAAACAAAGCAACTGCTTCATAAACGCAATGCTTAACGGCTTTTGTTTAAAATAGCCCAATAATATTTAAACCGAGCTTTTATCGTCTGTTGGAAATATCAAGAAAGAGCGCAAAGTACCGTGACAGAGATATAAAGAAAGCAGAACCAGGGAGGCAGGGACTTCTAGAGTTAAGAAAGAAGCCATCAGTTGCAGGTTACTGTACAATTGCCATTTGGTGTGTGTGTGTGTGTGTGTGTGTGTGTGTGTGTGTGTGTGTGTGTGTGTGTATATATATATATATATATATATATATATATATATATATATATATATATATATATATATATATATATATATAAAGTTTGAGTACACCTGCTTGAAACCAAATTTTTCATGATTATCTATGAAAAATATGTGTACTTATATAAGCTGATAATCATAAGTTAATTGCATTCAAAAATTTCATTTTTAAATGAAAATGTAAATCTTGTCAATTTCAATGAAATGGTCACCCAAAGCAAGGGGATTTCAGTCTGAAGCCAAAGTCAGTTAAAAGTCTGAAATGTGTATAACATGGTGTTAGAATACTGTCCTAAGTATAAAAGTGTCTTTGTTAGATGTCCTCTGAGTTAACTAGCATATTACCTAATTAACCTTTTGTCACCAATTATTGTCAACAGGTGAGGGTCCATGATTACTATAAATATAGGTAGCACAGGCACAAGTCTGCCATTCCTGAATGTAAGGGAGCAGAAAATGGCAAAATATGCTCAGTTAAGCAAGAAAAAAGACTGTAATTACTTTAAGAAATTAAGGTCAATATTTAAGACAAATCGCAAGAACTTAGCAAGTGTCTGTAACTGCTGTGGCCAAGACCATCAAACGATTTGAAGAAACTGGCACTCATGAGGACTGAACAAGGTAAGGCAGGCCAAGGGTGACCTCAGAATCAATGAACAAGTTCATTCGAGTCACAAGTCTGCAAACCGACGATTAACTGCCCCTGAAATACAAGCTCAGCTAAATGCTACTTTTCAGAGGAGATTGAGTGAAACTGGCCTAACTGGAAGAATTGCTGCAAATAAACCATTGTTACGAGTGCAGAATAAGAGGAATAGACTTGCCTGGGCCAAAAAACACAGAAACTGGACATTTGAGGAGTGGAAGTCAGTCTTACAGTCCGATGAGTCAAAATTTGAAATATTTGGGTCCAACTGCCGAGTATTTGTAAGACACAGAGAGGGTGAGCACATGAGTTCTGCATGTGTGGTTCCTACTGTCAAGCATGGATGAGGCAGTGTCATGGTCTGGAGTTGCTTTGCTGGTGACAGAGTCCAAGTCCATGGCAAGTTCAACCAGCATGGCTACCATAGCATACTTCAGAGGCATGCCATTCCATCAGGATTACGGCTAGTTGGGCAGTCCTTTATTCTTCAGCAAGATAATGACCCGAAACACACCTCAAAGTTGTCCAAGAACTATCTGGCGAAGAAGGAAAGTGAAGGACAACTCAGTCTAATGACATGGCCTGCCCAGTCTCCAGACCCCAATCCCATAGAACTTGTAGTGGACGAACTGGACAGAAGAGTCAAAGCAAAGCTACCCACAAGTGCCCTACATCTCTGGGAATTGCTGCAGAAGAGCTGGGAAGACATGTTGGGTGATTTCCTGCTGAAACTTGTTAACCGAATGCCTCATGTTTGTGAGGCTGTTATTAAGGCAAAGGGTGGCTATTTTGAGGAATCCAAGATTTAGAGACCATTTTCAATCTTCTTGAACATTGCTTTGATACTCCTTATGTTTTGTTTTGTGTATTGTAACGTGTGTTTTCATTTTCAAGTATTTACAGAAAAGTATATGACGCAAAACATTGTCAATTATGAAAAAAAACCTGGTTTCCAGCAAGTGTACTCAAACTTCTGACTGGTACTGTGTGTGTGTGTGTGTGTGTGTGTGTGTGTGTGTGTATATATATATATATATATATATATATATATATATATATATATATATATATATATATATATATATATATATATATATATATATATATATATAAAGCTTTGCGTTGAGATGTCTGGCTTATAGTAAACCGCATAGCAACATTGTGTATTGTTTGTAGCCGAATTAATCTTGTTTACGTTTGCCTACTTTTAAAGCAAATAATTTCACTAACCTATTTATGCATGTGTAAATGTCATTTTCTTAAATCCGACTTTTTCACATATCCGCTTATATACCCCAGTCCAGAGGATTGGATATGCAACATTGTACTGTATACCTTTTAAATCCCTCAAACAAGCCTTCTCCTGTAATTGCAATCTCGATTTAAATCAAGCAAGCAGATCTCCAATAGAAATATAGAATTTGCTGCCACTCAGTAGTTGGGGTGGGTTTCAAAATAATTGTGCTAGAAAGAACAGGATAAAACTCGAAAAGCTTGTGTCAGTAACTCCCGCAATGACTGAATGCCATGTGGCCTTTATTATGGCATGTTGCCAGTCAGACCCCAATTTCCACCGTTTGCTCAACTACAACTGTATTTTACATCAGCAGCCACTTTGCGGCGAAGTAATAGGATTTGACCAGGTTATGACTCCTGTTGTAAACAATGTTAACCCAATTCGAGCTAGAGCCCTACAACACCGTCAGTTTCAAACTAGTCAACGAAGTTTCTACTGAGTATGGTGGCATAGCAGAGGGAGAGTACTGCACCGATTTCTTTCTCTTGTGTCACTCATTACAACTTTCTTGGAGTCAAGAAACGAAAGGTGTGCACAGTTGACTGACAGTGTGTTGGCTGCTTGACTTAGCATTTTTAATTGATGTCACAGAGAAGTTAAAACAGCCTGAACTGTGTATTGTCATGGAAAATCAAATCAAATCAAAGTTATATAAGAGTATTGGGTGCAACAGCTGCAATCCAGCAAATACATAAATTAATAATAATAATAATAATAATAATAATAATAATAATAATAATAATAATAATATTTTTACGTGGCCAGAAAAAGAGTGGATGAGACGTCCCCAAATATTTTACACAACATAGCTCTCTGTAATGGATGTTGAATTTCCAGAGGAAAGATTACAGGGTTTGAGGGAAGCAGATGCTGAACCTGAAGCCCCAGTGGTGGAGGCTGCAGATGCTGTAGGTGCCAGGCAGGTCAGACAAAGCCTTTTAGACAGGGGCTCACAGGTACGCATGCGGACCAACAAAAAAATGCAGACTTTGTTATTGTTGTATAAGATGCAAATGCGTACCATCAGTATATTTCTAACAACAAAGCATTTATAATAAAGGCAGCGAAAACTGATTCCTGTTAAATCCTTATTGGTTGTAACCTTACTCTCCCCATGGTGCTTTGATTGGCTGGGCGCATGATTCGCTATTTGATGTGTGTTAGGCCACGCATGAGACCCGACTTCTAAATCACGTTTTCGTACACTATTGTAGCGGTTCGCAGACGCAGTCATTTTTGCCCTAGCGATAGCGGCTGCGCACATATTTGCTAAATGGGTCCCCCAGTATCTTACTTCTGGACTTTAGTGGACAAGGATAAGTACAGAAATCTCTGCAGCAGAAAAAGAAGTGGAGTCCTTATTTGGTTCCACTTATCTATGTGAATCTGCCTTTTCAGGCATTAACTTAATCAGATCAAAATTTCAAACCTGTCTGAGTGACAAGCATCTGAATGACTCCGTCAGGGTTGTGCTTTCTAGCTAAAAGCCAGAGTTTGCTGAGCTGGTAGACAGCATGCAGTGCCAAATCCCATATTGAAATCTAAAGAATACGTTTTTTTCAATTTTATTTTTAGTTTGGAGTTCTTTGAGGCTGAATCACCATCACAGAATAAAGGTAATTATTAACTCATACTAGCCTGTACTTTCAAAGCATTTATTCCAGTGTTTAATTAACAGGGATTAAGGGTGTGAAACATAAATAAATAAATCAAATCCATTTTTGTTTATATAGTGCTTTTTGTACAAAAAGTACTGGCAAGACAAAGCAAAAAAATCAAAGTAATATATATATATATATATATATATATATATATATATATATATATATATATATATATATATATATATATATATAGTATAAAGAAAGCAAGATCAAATATAAAACAAAAACTGTTTGGTATTGTATAATGTTAAAAAGAAATTAAAAAAAAAAAGGAAAAAGATGACAATACATTCCCCAATCTACAGCCAGTTCTCTCTCACTTCCTTTTGTAATCCTACAAACTGAAACAAAACAGTCTGAAGGTGCTTCCCAAATGAATCTACCAGGCTTTTGTTCTATTACTTAGTTGTTTGGTCCTATTGTTGTCATATTTCCTCTAAAAGTAATGAAAAGATTGGAGTAAACACTTTGAAAATAGGATATAGATTAAATCTATACTATTGTGGGTATGATATATAAACAGAATGGTAGTTAGCTGTTTGTAACTGTCTGGAAATACAACCAATCAGTTGTGAAATGCACCCAATCAACATGCAGCTTACAATACCATAAAAGCATAGGCATATACTACAAATAAACAAACAAAATGCTACTTGACAATAAGATATTAAATTCTACTACCTAGAGCAGCAAGTTTCCTATATTGATACTTGCTTGCTGCATTTTGCTCGTAGATTAAGTTTATACATGTGTTTCTAGAAATATATATATATATATATATATATATATATATTATATATATCTATATATATATTATATATATATATATATATATATATATATGTCCAAACTATTCTTCTGAACCTCAAGAGACATAGATCCTGACTTGTTGTTTCCCTCTAAATAATTTCTGTTGCAGGTTTCCCCACTTCCTTTATTGTTTAGCCCCTGTACTGTAGCTGTAGTTTATATAGTATACTGTAAGCTTGGTGGTTTTACTATTATATTTGGTGGGGTTCGGCTGAGCTTATATTTACAGGACAGTACTATGTTTTATGTGTGATGGAGCTGTGCATATACTGTGCCACAAGATGTCAGCAAATGCACACACAACACCGAAGCTTGTTAAAACACTATCCCCTGTTTCTATTGCTTATTTCAGCAGTTTATCTTGTATGTATGTGGTGGTAAACCTGTTAATGTGCTTTTTACATCTTGCAAGAAAATGGCGTCAAAGGAGGGAATGAGTGAGTTCGATAGCTGGATCTTTTTTGAACAGCGACCTGACCAAACAAACAAAAAATATCACTGTAAAATGTTAACGGTGCCTGAGAAGTTAACTATTTGTTACTGTAACTATAATTAATTGCATGTTTTTCAAAGTAATAAGTTACTGTAATTTAGTTATAATTGTGTTCAAGTAACTTGCAACTGTTACAGATAACTTCCCCAATACAAACTGTATTACTAAGGAAAGCAAACTTTGTTAATTTAATAGTACAACAAACAAAATTGAATTTAGAAATCTTTTGTTTAAGCTGCAGTAATGATTCTTTGTATGTGTGGCAGAGCAGTATTTAAAAACTGTTACAAGTAGTGTAAATATTGTTTTGTGGTGTTTTGGTGGTGGTTGGCAGGGATGGGGTTAATTTCCTATCCCTGCCAAAATACATGTGAGAATTTGGCTGGAGCTGATTGAATAACTGATAATTAGGCTCCAGCCACATTGTATAAAAAGGGGAGAAAATCCTTTGTTTGGTGAAGGGAGTTGGTGAGTGGTACTCTGGTACTCCTCTGTCCAGCCTGAACAGTTTTGTTTTTTGTTTAAACCGTCTGTTTTGGCCCTTGAGCTGGTTATTTTGTTCCTGTTTATTGTGTTCGTGACTTGTTTTTGTTTAACCTTCTATGTTTGCTCTGTGAGCAGCAGTGTTCTGTTTTGTTAAACCTTTTTATTGTGTGCAGCAGCACTTAAACCACAGCTTCCTTGTCTCTGAGTCTCCTTGCCTGCCGATACCACCTGGACATGCAACGCTACCTTGTCACAAGTAGGCATTCATTTACAAGCTTTCTATCTAATGTATCTGTTACACTCATAGTCAGGATTCGGTCTGTGACCGACAAAAGTAACCATTTCACGATTTAAACATTGACAAATTATCAAAGAACAAAATCAAAGGCTATTTCAGTTGTCCAATAGTTCATTCCTAACTTTGGACGAAGTACCCAAAGAAAACAAACTTTGTATTCGTACAGCAGCAGCAGCTGGTTCAGGGGCTATGCACGGCTTCATTTCTTGCAAGTGCAACAAGTTTTGTCCAACAAAGAAGTGCCTCTGTGTGCATAAAGCTGCATCCACACTGGAAGTGAGCGATGCGAGCGAGTGAAGTCGCCAAATGTCATTCCACACCAGACGCGACTTGGAAACGATCCAAAAGACTGGAAACAAATGACCCTGCATTCCTGTTGGACATAAAACAGGTCTTGTTTTGATAAAAGGTTACCACCCGGACCTCCAGCAACTCTGTTGTACAATAAAGGTTGGACAAAAAGTAAAGATATTCTGCTTGTCACAAATTTGTGACACATAACAATTTAGTGAATGCAACGTTATTTTTTGTAAAAGTAAACAAACAAACCCCCAAAAAAGGCATAGCTTAAATTAGGTCACATGTTGTGTGAATGCAGGACCTTATTTTTTCATTTTTAAAAGCCAGCAAAAATGCACAGTTTTCATTTAAATTTTGGATATACAGTGGTTTGCAGAAGTATTCACCCCTCTGAAAAGTTTTCACTTTTTGTTGGCACCTGAATGTACTCCACGACACTTTCAAATTAGACTTTACATGTAGAATCTCCACCAGGGGTCCTCCAAGTAATTTGGGCACGGGCATAAATTGATCTTACTTGGCTGTTTTTGGGCACGCTGGCTATTGCATAGGTTCTTATCTTACACACTGCCTTCTCGCGATATATATGTGTGTTTGTGTGTGTGTGTGTGTGTGTGTGTGTGTGTGTGTGTGTGTGTGTGTACTGTACCAGTCAAAAGTTTGAGTACACCTGCTTGAAACCAGGTTTTTCATGATTATCTGTGCTTTTAACAGTAATAAACTTGTCTGTAAACACTTAATATTTCATTATATGATATGTGAACTTATATAAGCTGATAATCATAAGTGAATTGCATTCAAAAATTTCATTTTTAAATGAAAATGTAAATCTTGTCAATTTCAGTGAAATGGTCACCCAAAGCAAGGGGATTTCAGTCTGAAGCCAAAGTCAGTTAAAAGTCTGAAATGTTTATAACACGATGTTAGAACACTGGCCTAAGTATAAAAGTGTCTTGTTAGATGTCCTCTGAGTTAACTAGCATGTTACCTAATTAACCTTTTGTCACCAATTATTGTTAACAGGTAAGGTTCCATGATTACTATAAATATAGGTAACATAGGCACAAGTCTGTCATTCCTGAATGTAAGGGAGCAGAAAATGGCATAAAAAAGTTTAGTTAAGCAAAAAAAAAAAAAAAAAAAAACAGTCTGTAATTATGTTAAGAAATGAAGGTTAATCTTTAAGACAAATCGCAAGAACTTTGCAAGTGTCTGTAACTGCTGTGGCCAAGACCATCAAACGATTTGAAGAAACTGGCACTCATGAGGACTCAACAAGGCAGGGCAGGCCAAGGGTGACCTCAGAATCAGAGAACAAGTTCATTCGAGTCACAAGTCTGTGAAACCGGCGATTAACTGCCCCTGAAATACAATCTCAGCTAAATGCTACTAGAAGTACAGACGTTTCAACATCAACTGTTCAGAGGAGATTGAGTGAAACTGGCCTAACTGGAAGAATTGCTGCAAAGAAACCATTGTTACGAGTGCAGAATAAGAGGAATAGACTTGTCTGGGCCAAAAAATTGAGAAACTGGACATATGAGGAGAGGAAGTCGGTGTTATGGACCGATGTGTCAAAATTTATTTACTCAATCTAATGACCTGGCCTGCCCAGTCTCCAGACCCCAATCCCATAGAACTTGTATGGGACGAACTGGACAGAAGAGTCAAAGCAAAGTTACCCACAAGTGCCCTACATCTCTGGGAATTGCTGCAGAAGAGCTGGGAAGACATGTCAGGTGATTTTCTGCTGAAACTTGTTAACCGAATGTCTCATGTTTGTGAGGCTGTTATTAAGGCAAAGGGTGGCTAGTTTGAGGAATCCATGATTTAGAGACATTTTTCAATTTTCTTGAACATTGCTTTGATACACCTTATGTTCTGTTTTGTATATTGTAACGTGTTTTTATTTCCAAGTATTTACAGAAACGTATACGACGTAAAACATTGTCAATTATGAAAAAGAAAAATTGTTTAAAACTTTTGACTGGTACTGTATATATATATATATATATATATATATATATATATATATATATATATATATATATATATATATATATATCCCTTTACCCATTCATGGATAACCATGAATAAAATTTGTCAACACTACTCTGTTTTAAAGATTGTTCATCTCCAGTACAGTTATTCAGAGAAAGTGGATTCGTAACTAAATATACTACGGTGTTTCCCTTGTCTGGTGTCTGGTGAAATAAAAAAAAAAAAGAAAATTGAAAGAGAGCAACATAAAAAACAAGGATATTTCCAAATAAGTCAAAGATAAAGTGGTAGAGAGACACAAAGCAGGAGAAGGGTACAAGAAAATTTTAAAGGTGGTGATTATCTCTGTCAGCACAGTGAAGTCCATCATGAAGAAGTGGAAGATGCATCATACCACCCAGACACTATCCAGATCAGGTCGCCCTCCCAAACTGAGCAGCCAGGGAAGCAGGAAACTTGTTTGGGATATCACTCTGAAGCCAACAATGACCTTGAGAGATCTGCAAAGTTCTGTGTCAGAGATGGGAGTCAGTGTTCACACATCAACAATAAGCTGGTCCTTACACAAAGCTGGTCTGTATGGATGGGTGGCAAGAAAGAAGCCATTACTCAAAAAGCCTAATCTTAAAGCATGTATGGAGTTTGCGAAAAAGCATGTAGATGATACTGCAGACGTGTGGAAAAAGATTTTGTGGACAGAGAGACAAAAAATGAACTTGTCTAAATTCCAAGTATTACATCTGGCGCAAGCCTAAGACTGCACATCAACCAGTCAACTCCATCCCAGCTGTCAAGCATGGTGGTGGCAGCATCATATATGGGGATGCTTTTCTTCAGCAGGGACTGGGAAGGTTGTTAGGAAAAAGGGGAAAATGGATGGTGCAAAATACAGGCGAATCCTTGAGGAAAACCTGATTGAGACATTTCAACAGGACAATGACCCAATGCACAAAGCCAAAGCCACACTGGAGTGGTTGAACAAGAAGATAATTAATGTGATCCAGTCAAAGTACTGACTTGTATCAAAAAATTTTGGCGAGACTTGAAACTTGCACTCCATCGATGATCCCCAACAAACTTATCAGAACTGGAGCAATTTTCCTGTGAAAATGGGCAAGAATGTCACCATCCTACTGTGCAAAGCTAGTAGAGACCTATTCAAAAAGACTCATAGCAGAAATTTCTGCAAAAAGAGCTTCTACCAAGTATTTACTTAAGGGGCTGAATACTTATGCAACCAGTAAATTTAATTTTGTAAATGTTCTTTGCAAGTTTTGCTGACATTTAACCTACTCTTCATATAACAGTATTCAGTTTAACCACTTCAGCTTTGAATAGAAAAAACTGCATAAATTATTTATAATTCAACAAAAGGTGACATTACTGGTAGGGTGAATACTTCTGCAAACCACTGTATAAACTGCATGTATGGTCCGGTTTATTTTTGCTTATTAGTAAACCTATTTTTATGGAACTTGCATAATTGGAAAGAAAATGTCTCAGTGCTGCTAAATGCATCACCTGCAAACCATGACTACTGGCACTACATAAAAGGCTTAACTTCTTTTCAGACATGACATGTTTTCAGGCGTGTGTTTGTCCAGCTTCATTCCAGTCACGCAACAAAAAAAAAAAGGTTCTATTTTAGCAACGCGAAATTTTCTCAAATCAATGTCGCTCGCATCGCTCGCTGCTGATTTGAATACTCCCGTTTCACTTCAGTGACTTCTAAATTATTTGCTCACGTCCAGTGTGGATGCAGCTTAAGGGCGTTCAGTGCAATTCTAAATGTCACAGCAGCAAACCTTGCAAAAACAAATAAATACAGTGATTTATATGTTTCTAAATCTATATTGTGATTTTTTTTTTTTTTAAATGAGCTCTCGTTATGGTTTCTTTTATATGTATCTAATTTGATTGAACTAATTTTACCTCTGTTTTAATCTAAGCGCATAGTATGGTTTTCTGAAATGAAAGTGTTCATTTATCAGTCATCATTTAAAACAAAAACTATATTTTCTAAATAACAAAGCAAGAACATTACAAGTGTTATTTCAAACTCGCTTGAAGTTTAATGTTTGAGGTCACTTATCGTCCTAAATTATATAAGCGATACAAGCAAAATAATTTGCTCAAACACCAAAATAACCTTTCATTTTGTTCTTTTATAATTTGTTAATGCTCAAATCGATCTGACTTGAAAGCAAAAAATGTATGAACTCCTACTGTACCTAGCCATGGTGAAATAGTTTTACCTGCATTTAATGGATATTGAACTGGACATTTTTTTAATAATAATTTTGGACAAAGTTGATGTTTACTGTATGAAATGAATTGCAAAAAAACATAATTTAATTTCAGTATCTGTATCTGAGATGTTTGAATGCAGCTAAAGAGTTTATAATTTATTTTTGAAATTGAAGTTGGACATGGGTGTTACTGCTTGAGGTTAAGAGATTGATGGCGCTGGTAACCAAAGCCTTCTGTCTTCTCAAGGTACAGAATTGTGAAGTGCAAATACTATGCTGCAGGGGAGGGAGGGTTTGGTACAGTTCCCATGCTTTTTCAATGCTGGGTTTTGTGTCTGGAGTGTGGAGTGGACTGTCAGATTGTATGACGGCTTTGTTATGTTGACAGCACTGGAAGAAACTAAGCCAAAACCACAAAACTCTGTTCACTTGTGACTGAAACCGAGAATGTAACAAAGGTCTCCTGGAAGGCTGAGACAGGGATTTATACCACACTTCACCGCCCTGGGAAGAACAGTTATTAACTATATAACCTTATAATGGAGGGAAAAGCATATCATTCATTTGCAGGTATCCAACTCAAACTAATATTTAAGGTAATGTTACACATGCATAGTCCACATTTTTAGAGATGTGTTAAAACCATGTAGTTTTAACATACAAGAAAGGATATTTACAGGACACAATTTCATTTCCTAGATCTAAGATAAGTGACATAGCAAAAGGCACAAACAATAAGAGAGAAGGGGAAACAAAATTACAGAAATTTGCAAAGTTTGACAAATGGTGGCCCATAGTTGCCACAAGCTAATGGCTTTCAATGATTAATAAGTGTACAAATAATTGCATTTCATTAAGATTGATGACACTCCATTTAACCTCCTCTCCCATTTCAGCCCTAAAGTGGAAAGAGATGAAGTTCTCATCTATAATGGCTCCTGTAACTCACTATATCAACTGAGGCAGTGATGGAGTGTGAGTTGCCAAAGCAGCCAATCACCACAAAGATTACTGACATACCAGGGACAGAAAATTCAGGTATCATGATCTTTGTTTTTACAAGTCTATTAGAGAATATATTAGGACTTCTTAAATAAAGCAATTACACTTTGAATAAAAGTTAATTGAAGTAAAACACATTATAGCTTCTAAAAATGTACCCTGTAGAAAAAAAAAAAAAAAATATATATATATATATATATATATATATATATATATATATATATATATATATATATATATATATATATATATATAATTGATTTTCATTTTGTTTAGCAAGTTAACTACAGATATGGATTACTTATATTTATATAGCATGTATAATATTGATGTTATTTTAGGCGGTGTATCTTTTGTACATTGAATCTAAATGCAGCAGCTAGCACAACAAAAAATTAAACTGTATAAAAATTATACCTTGATAATAGGTATTTTATCAAAAGGAAAAAAAAACAATTCACAAAACTACCTATGTTTTGGTATACGTGTTATTTTGCTTCCTCCCAGAATAGACTGTTGCTTTCTTTTCATTTACTTCATATTTTAAAATGATGCCATATATGTTTTTCCATGTTTTTTTTTGCTTAATATCCCAGCATGTGTATTCTATATGATTCTGTTTTGTTGTTTCTACATAGAGCATTATTTTCCAAGCTTATTAACTATTCCAACAAAAAAATATTCTCAAAAGTCTCAAGGCTAATTTTGAGTAAGTGAGGTGGGGAGCATGTTAACTTTGCAGTATTCACTGAAGCCCATAGTAAAGCATTGTGCACTGAAGCCTGTGCAACACTAATATACTTCCCCACCTAACTTCCTCACACTCAGCCTTGATTAGTCTTCTGAGAAACATTTTGCTCTGGAATAGTTAGTAAGCATGACCAATAATGATTTGACAAGAAACAATAGCAAAGCATACAGAAAACACACGCAAACAGTTGTTTTACTACTGGGGAGTTGTAGATTATATAAACTGTCCCTAAATTTACTTTAACTTGGTTCTCAGTGCATTTCAGCATTTTGTGGACTGTAAAAATAAAATATATTCATTAGCCATTTTCACCAGGGGCAAAGAGCTTCTGTTAAGTGTTAAGACTCTTTATCATAAGGATAAGTCTTTCTATTTTTCAACTGAAAGGGCATTGTTCAGAAAGGTCAGAACATTAGAAATTAATTTAATATACTGGTTCATACTGGTATGTTTCAGTATGACAATGGTGGTAGAATGTAATTAAGTATACCATCACTGTCCATAGCCTTGACAGATATATTTTCTAACAAGATTTATATTCATGTTAAGTAGCAATTTACATTTTGCTCATTTTGGTGAATTGTATTTCACCATACAGATAATGTATACTTGTCAGTCCTATAAGTCACATTTAATATTTACATACCATAATAACAGAGCAAATCCCTAATTTATTAGGGATATCAGGACTCCTGGCTGGCTTGTATTAAGACTCTCTTGCACAGAATGTATAGCTTTCAATTTCTCTCTGACACCTATAATATCATAGATGAAGTTGTGAACTATACTGATATAGACAGTGCGTATTTGATTTTCTTTAACACAATGTACTACCCCGGCCCCACCAGGACAGATGGAAAATCAAGTTACACTTGATAGGTTGTCTTCTTCCGTATGCTGTGGTCAGAAAATAAATGCTTTTTATATAGTACTAGTTATAAAGACGCAGGCACAAAAGAAGTTATATTTCATGGAAGTAAGCAAATTCATTAGTGACTGCAGTTTAACCATGCTGCATTCACAGTGTATCCCTTTTAGCAATATTGATAGAACTGTAGCATATTAACGGTAGTCTATCTATACTCTGACATTTGATGTATAATCCCCCCCCCCCCCCCCCCCACCCCCAGTTTAATAATGAAAATGAATTACAGGGCAATATGTTTTTTTTGCCTTTGACTTAATAATTTAATATTACTGTATCTTTCCATAATCAATACAAACAACTTCATCGTTTGTTCTGTCTACTGCTGTTGTCAGAATCCACTCATTGAAAAAGGACAGGGCAGTATTTATTGAATATACAGACTTACAAAGATAGGCAAAAGTGATTCTGTTTCATTTTCTGTCAGTGCCTTAGACAAAAAACAATGACAACTGATTACATTAGGGCACAGTAATGAGACCATGAGGTCACTCTTGCAATAAATTCATAGAGATGATAAGAAAGGGATTTTTAAAACTTAAAAGGGACAGTTAGTCCTCAATGATGTTGCTGACTAACCATTTATGAAGTGTCTTCTGCAAGTGTACTCCTTGATTTTTATTTTTTTTAAATATTTTTTAACCCCAGTGGTATTATCTTGTTTTTCTATTTTTTTTGTTGTTGTTATCTATATTGTATGCTTTCTGTTTTATTATGTTTAGACAGAAGTAAACGTCCGTGATACAAAGTTGGACAATTTGACAACCACAAATTTGTAATACCAGTATCACAGTTCTGTTCTCAGTGATTAGAAACGGTGTATTTATCTGTGATTTTAACTGGAAAAGATGTAATAAATATGCAATCCCAGCATAAAAAGCTAAACATTATTCTTTACTTCTGCTTTTTGTTGTTTATTTTCCTTGTGTCTAAAAGCTTTCTCTGGTTAATGCATTTAAGGAGTGACTGGTAATTTTTCATCTGCAATAGTGGCTAGTAGCTGACTTGTCGCTATAAATCCCTGGGAAATAAACAATTGATTTTAAACAAGATGTGCTGTGAAGGTAAACTATGCCTAAATATAATTTAATTATGCAATAAAACACAATCAGTACAGTGAGTAAGAAATTGCCCTCCTTATATATAAAGTATTGAAAAAACACACAGTACATACTTGATCTGCATGTTTATACATAAGTACAGTATGTTGAACGAATATATCCTGATAGTATAGAACCTCCTACATCTATGTACATAAACTGTACAAATAAATAATATAATAATACACCATTTGAATCTATTCAGACCCACGGTAATAATAAATGCTTTCTCAGTAACTGTGGGAACTTATTTTCTTATAGAATCTGAAGACCTTTGTGCCTGTTTTATAATGTGATTGTATACGAAAAACAAACCAAAAATCCATATAGAGAGGAAAATTGATTTTTAATTGTAAGTTTGAGGATCTTGATTTTTATTAAAGCTGATGTTTTATCTTGGAAATAATAAAAAGTTCTGTCTGGGTGAGTGTACTTGTCTAATATGCTGTGCATGGTGAAATGAAGCAGTATAATATATTGAAGATTAGAGTGACATCAGTGTTTGGAAAGTAACATCGCCAAGGTTATTAAAAAAAGTATGTAGTAAACCAAGATGGCTTCCTTAGTAACCAGAGGCAGTGTAAGGAGATAAATGGTTGACCCTGGCCTGTGTCAGGTTAGGATTGATGCCACTATCAGCCCCACTGCTTTCCCAATGATTTTTTCAAATCTCTGATAGAGTGTGTTATCTAGTTACTGGCATGAGGGCAATGCCCTGCAGGCAAAGAGAAGGTCAATCTATGAGGACAATCTTTGTTGGACTAAATGAGAAAAAAGGACCCAGCAAAAAATAAAAAGCAGCTGCTAGGTCTATGGGATAGGATAAGCTAAATTGCCTCTCTTTAGTAGGATAGGCCCCAGGCAGTGTTTACAAATTTAAGAGAAGAAATTGAAATGTGTACACCAACTAGTGTAGTGCAAGAATCCAAGAAGGGGAGTATGAAGGTATCTTATGAGAAATGCAGCAAAAACTCTCTACAACTGCAATACAACTACATACATTTCTACAAATTCTAACAATTGGATCACAGTGATCGTGTAATAATAAAGAAAATGAAAAAAAAAAAAAAATATGTATAGAAATGAATTATCGTTATTAAACACAGATACCAGCCCTGACACAGAATACAAATTAAACTGTATCAAATGCATATTTCACTAGGTTTACATCCTAGGTTTATATCCTTGGTGTTGAAGTTAAAGCTTTCTATACATATCCAAATGTACTCTACAACTCATATTTATAAAAAGGATGACTGTGCAGTTAAGTTTACAGAATTGCCAAAGGCTAAAATTTGATAGTGTTTATATAATATAATTAGAGTTCTGCATTTTCGTTTTTTATCGTAACAAATCTTTGCAGGGAATTTTTCGTAGTTAGAAATACTAGAATAGGGATAGAATAGGGACTGATGCGGTTCTTCGGTTGTGGATGACTGGAGTGGCTCTCCTTCTGTTGCGGGGGTAGACGTGGCTCCTACCGATGGGCCTGGAGATGATGGGGCCCATCCCATATTTGCAGCCAGGTAGTCTAACACCATGGCTGCGATGTTTACAAAGGAAACTGGGTGATGTTGCTCCTCCCAGGCTTCCCATTGCTCCCCATCTTTGACCAACAACAGGTTGATCTCCATTAATAGGGCCTGGACGTTCGTGCTCCACCCTTGTGGGTACTGGAAGCTTGGACTCTTCGCACGTGGGCACTGGATGCTTAGGCTTCTCCCTCATGGGCACTGGCGATTGTCCTGGCTTTTTTGAGGGACAGCTGCTTCTTCCTCTTCGGAGCCGCCAGTTGTGCCTTTTCCTACTGAACAGGGACCTCCTCCAACAGCTCCCCGGAGAACCCATAGGGCTGCAGATACTTCTGCCATAAATGGCCATAATGCTCACAAAGCCCACACCAGTCATGGATGTCTGTTCATTCCTTCCAGTGGTGGTGGTTCTCCTAACCCACAGTACTCACAATAGTACCACTGCGGCAGTCCTTTCCCCTGGTCCATTTCCTTTCCAGCACACACGACAAAAAACATTTTCTTCAAAAAGATTCAACCATAGTACTTCTCCTGACCAGAATGATGGTGGCACTGTTATCCTGGTTCTGATCCCACTCTTACACCACATGTGACAGGATAGCTGGTGTGGTGATATCAGGCTAGGAAATGCAGGACACAGAGTGTTGTGTGAATTGCACTGGTGTGCAGATTTATTGCAAAATAAAAGGTTTAAACAGAAACAAAACACTTACACAAAAAAGGCACGATGGCCAAAACAAACAATTAAAATAAATCAACAAGGAGCATGCTGGTGTAAACCCAGCATGGGTAGCAATTGTTATTATTTTATGTTTTAATTCTTTATAACTCATGACTCTCATTCCATCTCTGAACACACCAACCCCCAGTGAGTGATTTGTGCCTTTATATGTGTGTGTGTGTGTGTGTGTGTGTGTGTGTGTGTATATATATATATATATATATATATATATATATATATATATACACACACACACACAGCTGTGCCGGGACTCAATTGTTAATTAACCCTTTGCAGTCCATTTATTCAGCACTTGTCAGGCACGTCAGGTCCAATTTATTTTCACACGCGCCGTTTATTTTACACACGCTGTATAAAATATTTCTTTTCAAAGTAAAACAGGTTTAAAAGGCATTGAATCACAAAAGGACAATCAGTACTGGATCTCCAGCCAAGCCCCACACCTTGTTCATTGTATTTTTGACGTACCTCTTTATAGACATGCATACTAATAAATCTTCTACCAGAATCCTCAATAATGTGAGCCAAGTCATTATTCTATTACTATAGCTCTGCAAATGTCTGTGATATTCTTTGAGCGCTGGATGCAGAAGCAGCTATCTCCTTTGTTTATGTCTGTGTCATCTCTGTAGTGCATGGGGCTATGAGATTTTTTTGGCTTCATTCAGCTTCTATCGGTCTCACTCGACTGTTGAAAGGTTTTCTCTGCTTTTTCTGGAGAAAAAACGACTAGAGACCTATGCTTTATATGTTTTTGATGATGTCGGACAGGGTCCGACATCGGACTGGAAACGGAAAATTGTTAAGTCGGACCTGGTCTGACATAGGACTGCAAAGGGTTAATCATTCACTTGAATCCCGGCACATGAACCATTTTTTGCAATCCCTGTACCCACATACTAATACACACTTTGCTCTGCATGTGAAGTGATTGTGCAATCCCTGTGCCTAAATACAAATATACATTTTAAATCACCAATCCTGTAATTTTTTTGGTAAAATTCAAAATAAACTGGAAATGAGGAAGCTAAATATAATCTTATCTACTGTAAATTCTGTTACCGTACATCCACCAGCAATTTCGGTTAGAGAACTATTTCGTTTTTTAAAACCAAAAGCTCCAACATACAGAGACAACAAATATTTCTTATGTTGATTACTGACTATATTTTTCAATTTCTAAACAGAGGCCGTTCTAATAAGTCCCGCCAGAGGTGGAAACTACTAAACCTCACCAGTGATGTTTTTCACAGAGAATCTGCATTTTAATGACCTAGTGGTAGTTTACATGTAGGTGACATTCCCAAAATCAAACTCTGAGGCTGTCTAAAGAATCTATAATCTAAAGTACAGTCTTAATGCTGCAATTAGGTCTTTTGACCTACTGCAACACAAGAAAAGGGATTCAATGATAATGCTGCTTGTGCTAAGTTAGTACTTCTTTAAACAGCTGTTTTAATAGAGTTGAATTGCCATTTTTATTGTGGAAAAGTATCAGAGATACTGTGGTGCTTCTATTCATTCTGACAGTGAAAAGGCTAAACTAATCTCTTATAATTCCCTGCCTGTCAGTGTTGCTGCAATATACTGGGTTGTCTTATCCTCGGTTTACATGCAGAGAAAAAAAAGATACAAGAAGAAAAAGTCCTGTTTGTAACCCAACATCGATGTATTAAATTAGTTTAGCAGGGAATTTGTTTTCAGTGGTCTATTATTGCTGATGGCTACCAGCCTCAACACCAGGCCAGATAAGCCAGTGTGTATAGAGTTGAAGTGAAGTCTCTCAAAATTAATTCATAGGGCAAAATTAGTTTCACAAGCCCAGCAATAGGTTTTGGGAGGGGGGGGACACAAAAAACTGTTGGTTCCATGAATTTCTTCAGAGACAAATTTGGGGCTTATGAAAGTTACACAAATACCCAAAGGGGATTAAGCTCAGAAATGTGTTGAATTCCTATCACTATTGGTAGACCCCAATAAAAAAATATATTACAACATTCAACTGGGAAAAGCCATGCACTTGCCCTGCAGGATTTTGGATTCAGGTATTATTATTATTATTATTATTATTATTATTATTATTATTAATTATGTAAGAACATTTTGACTGCTAATTTGATATCATTACATTTTAATAAACTATCATATAGATCAGAATTAATGAAGCTACACTTCTGAAGGGAACCTTGTATTATATGTGTATAATTGCATTTGCAGCCCTTACAAAAAGGTAACATGGGATTACAATTGTAGGTATTACTGCTGAACAAGATATAAGTAGGCATACTGTTAGGCGCTGATACGTTACCTGTGCCAACAGGGACCTAATAAGAGATGCCTTATAGTGTCCCTTCATTGAGTGAAATGTGTTTTGAGAAGAAACTGTTATGGGCTTGAATGCTTTGTTTCTTCACTGCTGAAGTCTCATGACTGTGGTATACACTGTATCTGTATCAACTGTTCATAGTAAATTATGAATGTACAGCAGTAAAAAAAAAATAAAAATAAATAACGTAGCCCTTTGAAATACATTTTAGCTCAGGATACTTATCATGTACCAAGATCAAGAAAAGCCACAATTGTAACCCAACATAAATTTATTAAATTAGTTTAGTGGGGAATTTGTGTTACTGGTCTATTATGCTGTTGGCTACCAACCTAGATAAGCCAGCGTTCAGAGAGCTGACGTGAAATTTCTTAACCCTAATTCCTAGGGCAAGATTTGTTTCACCTGGTGTGCTTTTTGAGAGACAGACACAACATCTAATCAATTAATGTCTTAACCACATAAATTCGCATAACAGTCTTTCTGGATTTTTGTTTTGAAATTTATGTGGCAAGCTGTAAAAACCAGTAATCTATACAAGTCACCTTATTTTTTGTTTCCCCCCTCTTTTTTTTTTTTTTTTTGGCAGAGTTTTTTCAACACAATCTGAAGTCTTCTTGTAAACCCATTTTAAGAATCGTGAACTTTGTCAGTCGTCACGCAAGGCCAAATTGGAATGCTAAGAGAAACACTGAAATACACCCTTCCATATTTTAATTTTAGTCAGGTCATTGGAATTTTAAAGGAACTACACGTGAACTGAAATTGCTCGAAAGGTACTACCAAAATAGCTTGTCAACAAAAGTGACATATTTTTTATAGCTGTACGTAAACCAAGCCTTAAGAGTGTGGTAGTATGGCTTCAACTTTATCAAGATAAACACTGTGGATTAGGTGATGCTCTTTAAAAACTTCAGCTCATATTTAATTGAGGAAAGGTATGTGTAAGGTAGAATAAAGGGGAACAACATTTAGGCAATAAAGAGAATATGTTAAATAAACATTGCAAGCTCCTGTCGGATGAACAGACCAGTTGCTCTAATCTAACCAACACACTGTAACCAGGTAGGGACAGTATTACATGCAAGCTGACAACTGCCTTTGAGTATCTCCACTTAACCCCCTCAGAGTGAAACCAAATCAAACCTACCTTGGCAATTTTGCTTGAGGATGCCAGTAAAAAAAAAAAAAAATAACGAAAACAAAAAACAATGCTGACATATTCCTGCAGCACAATCATAGACCTAGTTTGTATAATCGGGTGCTGTGTTTGCCTCAGGGGAAAATTGCTGCCCTTTACTGTGGATCTGGCTGGCGTGTTACAATATTATTTGCATACTTGGTGTAGAAAAAAAAAAAAAGAGATGTCTGCTCTTACATGTAGGTTATAATACATACATTACTGTACTGCGCTTTTGTTTCCTGTTTTAATAGTATGTTTTCATTACTTTTTTATTAAACCTCTGGTAAACAAAGTTGCTATTTAACTACTCAAGAAACACATTCATTTTAGCCCAACACCTGAGGTTACCGACATAATCCATTACAGCTTCCTTATGCAAAGTACAGTGTTGGGATGGTGACTAGTTTAGATTTAGTTTTGAGTGGGTGCATTTGTGTTGATAGTAAAAATGTAAAACTATATATCTCCTTATATATATGTACCGGTATATGTATATGTATAGGCCCTTAGGTATTACATAATTCCTTTTAAAGGCTGTGGGCCATGTTCACCAGGTTATTTAAATAAGCAGTTTTTTATGCCTATTAGGAATGCCACCTGTTCGGGTTTGACCCGGAAAGTCCGGGAATTGACATCTGTGTCTGGGTGGCAGGAATTAAGAAGCCTGGACGCCCTAATGTCCAAGTTTAAGTGAAATGCATAAGAACCACCAACCTTCCTTTAATATTTTTTAACATACATTATTTCTACTATCTTATTAGAAATGTACTGTTTAGTACTGATCTGTACATTATTCAAATGCTGGGGACAACGAACATGATGTATACAATCCAATACAGTACTGAGCTGATTTGTAGTTCAGGACTCGCAGGATTTTTGGTCCGAGGAGCCTTCACCCTGAACTGGAAAATATGGCAGTGTCATGGCAAATTTCTCCGCCACTCAAGTAATGTGACAATTCAGTTTTGCAATTATAGAAGGTTTCCCGAGTGTCTCATCCAGGCGCACAGGGTGTTTCATACATCCTGAAACGCAGCAGTTCGCGTCCAGGCTGTGCAAAGAGGCTGAACTTTGCTGGGAACTCCAAAGGAGGCGTCACATTGGCTCTGACACTCCCGGGGGTGGGCGATGGGATGAGATAAAAACAAGGCTGATCTCTGTTCTCCAAGATCAGAAGCCTGACCACCTCTGCTCTGGAATGCCCGCTTAAAAGCGATTCTGGCTTCAGGCTTGTAAGATCGGAGGACACTGGCACGCCCTCAGAATGTCTGTTCTGTGTGGGGACATTACATTGATCTGCATGTGATTAAATGCATAACTTACAGTAAATGCAAAAATACATAAAATATGATTTAATTACAACATATAGTGGTAATTAAACCATATAAATGAATGGAGGTATAATATGCTTTACATATTTAGCCGTAGCTCAGTTATTTGTAACACTGAAAAACCTGAACCAAATTTGAGTACATTTTGACTTCTTTTGTCTGTTTTTACCGACAAACAACCAATAATGCTGATGTTTTGTAGTTTTTAACATGTATTAATAACGTTTGTTAATATTTATTATAGAGGGGGTGACATTTGCCATGACATAATGGTCGGCTGTAAAATATTTCTGACCATCACAAACAGGTTTTTCAGGCTCAGAAATCCAATGACTGTCTGGCAAAAAAAATTTAGAAAAAAAGAGGTAGACAGTATTGTTGCTTCAGAAATTGCATTGACTTACCACAGCGTTGAGGGCTATTCATACTATATCGTTTATTCGCTGCGTTTTTTTTTTTTTTTTTTTTTTTTAATGCCCGACGTTTCGCTGCTATTTTTGTATTCAGACTTGTGTGTCAAATATCACAGGCACGATGGGAGAACGGCTGATTTTGGCAGTGCTGAATATCTTGTCCTGTATGATAAGCAGCACAAGAAATATCTTGGTAAAGAATACAAAATACATTATGGGAAAATATGAGGGAATCATAAAGTAAGCACTATTGGTATGTTAAGATAAACACACTGTTTTTGTCTATAGGTTTTTGTTAAATGTCCAGGTGTCACTTGTAGAAAGTGCATGCCATGAGATACTGCGGCACATTACATATATTCCACGCACAGTTGAGATACCCATCCTATAGCTGTATGCTATGGTGGTGAAAGAGTCACTGGGAACAAGTTATCTGTGAGAAATAAAAAAATAAATAATTAAAATTAAATAAAAAACATCAGTAATTTATCATCAGTAGTAGCCCGTCACATATGGGACTGCTCTAGTGCCATAGTAAGGGCAGATGCTATAAAAAGGAAGGGGTTTGGCAGTTGACTCAAGATTGACACTGGGGTGGGTTTTATTCTCTGTCGATCTGGTGCTTCATTGGTGCACTGTGTGTGTTTATGCATGTAGTAGGTGTGGTATTGTATCACTTACATGGTGGGATAAATAACATTAATGACTTGTGTTTTTTTTCTGAGTTTGTTCTATATTTAAAATGGCATCTCTAAACAAAGGAAGCTACGAGAAACCAGACGAGAAAACCGTGATTTGTAAATAATTATGCCAAACAAAATTGCTGTACCACAAAAACACAAGTTCAATGATTCACAGTTTGAAATGAAAACATTTAGAATTACTGTGGATGGAGCTACTGATGGCAATAAGAAACAAACATCCATAACAACATTTGCTATAGATTTGGCCAAACATTGGGCATGATCACGTTATCCCCTATGAGGACAGTGAGTGTGAATCATGAATGCGGCAGTTTTGAAATTGATGTAAGATTATCCCAACACTGTGCCGACCCATTAAACAACAATAGCAAGGCTCGAAAAACTTAAAGAAGATCATGCTACAGCTGTTCATACAAAACTTTCAAAGGGAGAAAAAGTTGCAATTACCAGACTTGTGGACCCCATTCCCCAATCTTCCCTTAGGTGGAAGGCTTTTTTCACTTGAAATTGTTCTGTAAGCTTTTGGACCGAAGAGCCGTTTATGTTTAGTACAGTTTTTATTTGTATGATGGAACTACTGCACTAAAGGACCCCTGAGACACAGTTCAAACAGGCAGGCCGGGTATCTCTTTTTACAATTTAATGTAAAGATGTGTGGGTACGTGACTTTGAATACTTTAATTATACGTGACTTTAATATCAGTCACAGTGCTTTTTAAAATTCCAAAATATTGTGCCATTTTATCCCTGGTAATTACCTTTTCCAGAAGTGAAAGTATTTTCAACTTTTTTTCAGTTGTAAGCACAACTCACTAATTGTAAGCACAAATAACTAACCTGCTTGATTTTTTTGAGGATGCAACATTGATAATGGATAATTGTAAAGCATATGACATGGTTTATTTAGATTTCCAGAAAGCTTTTGACAAAGTCCAGCATAAAAGATGAATTCTCAAACTCAGCACAGTAGGGATTCAAGGAAACGCATTTACATGGATTAGGGAGTGGTTAACATGTAGAAAACAGAAAGTAGTGATTAGAGGAAAGACCTCAAAATGGAGTGTGGTAACCAGTGGAGTACCACAGCGATCAGTATTAGGTCCTCTGCTATTCCTAATCTACATTAATGATTTAGATTCTGGTATAGTAAGCAAACTTGTTAAATTTCAGACAACACAAAAATAGGAGTGGCAAACACTGTTGCAGCAGCAAAGGTCATTCAAAATGATCTAGACAAGATTCAGAACTGGGCAGACACATGGCAAATGACATTTGATAGAGAAAAGTGTAAGGTACTGCACGCAGGGAATAAAAATGTGCATTATAAATATCATATGGGAGATACCGAAATAAAAGAAGGTCTCTATGAAAAAGACCTAGGACTTTTTGTTGACTCAGAAATGTCTTCATCTAGACAATGTGGGGAAGCTATAAAAAAGGCCAACAAGATGCTCTGATACATTGTGAAAAGTGTTGAATTTAAATCAAGGGAAGTAATGTTAAAACTGTACAATGCATTAGTAAGACCTTATCTTGAATATTGTGTTCAGTTCTGGTCACCTTACTACAAAAAGGATATTGCTGCTGTAGAAAGAGTGCAAATAAGAGTGACCAGAATTATTCCGGGTTTAAAAGGCATGTCATATGCAGACAAGCTAAAATAATTGTACCTACTCAGTCTTGAACAAAGAAGACTACGCGGCGACCAAATTCAAGCATTCAAAATTCTAAAAGTTATTGACAATGTCGACCCAAGGGACTTTTTCAACCTGAAAAAAGAAACAAGGACCAGGGGTCACAAATGGAGATTAGACAAAGGGGCATTCAGAACAGAAAATAGGAGGCACTTTTTTACACAGAGAATCGTGAGGGTCTGGAATCAACTCCCCAGTAATGTTGTTGAAGCTGACACCCTGGGATCCTTCAAGAAGCTGCTTGATGAGATTCTGGGATCAATAAGCTACTAACAACCAAATGAGCAAGATGGGCCGAATGGCCTCCTCTCGTTTGTAAACTTTCTTATGTTCTCATGTTCTAACTCACTTTAGTGCTGTACAGTGGGTGATGTTTGTCTCTTTCTCTCTCTCTTTTTAACCATATCATTTTTGTTACAAAGTTAAAAAAAAAAAAAAAAAGCCTACAAAAAAACGTAATAGGGTCATGTTTTTTTTGTTGTTAAATAGACTTTTAAGAAACACACTATTCTAAAAACATACTGTCTGAAAATGTGTTCAATATGCATATAGTATATAGTTATGTCTTCACTAGCAACTTTAATTACAACCACAAATATAAACGTTTCAATATATACGCTGATGTTTACGTGTTTGTTATGTATTCATTTTTTACTTTGTAGTTAAGTCTTTGCAAAGTTAAAATGTTATTTGTTTATTTAGGGTTTATTTGCTTAGAAAATACTTGGTTTAAACGTTTATACGCTGACACTGCAAAGAGTTTAAACATTCATAAAAATTTACTAAAAGCACACCTGTAGACCAGCACTGGTATTTAGATTTATTGAATCAGAGGACGACCCAAGCCACAGTGCATTATTCAGGAGGTTTTGTCAAAAAATTTTTAATCCTGCAAAATTCAGATCATTTATCTACAAAGCATTCAGAATGTGAAAAACAAAACTTTTTTTTTTAAATGTAAAATGACAACATTCCTTGATGAACCGGTAGCAAAGATTCAAGCCTAGGAATATTATTAAGTCAGGTATGTTATATAAATACTTTACTTTCATGTACACATAAAATGAGTTTCAAAATGCTGTTAAGAAAAAAAGTAGTCTGTGGGAAAAATTCAAACACCAAGGTGGTCCCTACATTGAAAAAGGTTGGGAACCACTGACCTAGGCTGACTGAGAAATATGTCTGGATTTGGTCTGTGGAAAAGGTACCAACCCTGATGCCTATATGCAGAATATATAAATACAACATTGTTAAATAACTTGTGAATTGTTGTGAATAAGGATCTATAGTCCATTTTATTTCTAATGGATCTTTTTTTTTAATGGAATATTGATATTCACATATTGTATCTTTATGCTTTAGTATATTTTCTATAATCTAAGCTTTGTTGTTTTAACCTGTTTATTTCTTTGGGGTTCCTTCTGTTGTGAATTATTTTTAATCATTTTGAACTATTAATATTTATACAGAAGTCTCTTGAGTGTCGTGTAAAATTTGTCAAATGGTTCCATTTGGAAACCATTATAGTACTTTAAGTTTTTATCTACAAATGTTTTAAAGAGGTATTACAGATTTTAAAAAGTGGATAATGGACAAATAAATGGATATATTATAGCTCCAATTCCAAACCTTTTTAATTATCTTATTTTAATTATTGGTTTTGTGCTAAGAGCTGTTCATTTGCATCCATTACAGTTACGACGTCAAACATAATTACTGCTGACTTATTTCAAATTACAAAGGAAACAGGTAAAGTTGCTGCGTTTTAAGTCAGCAAAATACAGGGCATTTACTGTTTAATAGTGCAATCTCACATTAGCATGTATCAAATGACTATTATTTACAGCGATATGCCTTAAGCCTGCATCAAGTAATTACATTGATAAGTGTGCTGGTATTCGTTCCTTGGAAATTGTTTACACTGAAACAGTTTGGGGTGTGTCTATGTTTTAATTAATACATAGGCTTGCCTGACTTACTGTATCCTCCAAACCAGTGTCTCTGCCCTTAGTCTCTATTTGAATCTTTTCTTAAACGGGAATGATAAGGTATGAAAGACATAAGGTAATCTTTATGAAAGTCTAGGTATCTTCCCCCCCAGAAGCAAGAAGAACTCACAGCTGGTTTGTGCTAATAAATAGCAGGATTGCATGATACTAATTCCAGTTCACATCTGGCTCTGTTGCAAAAATATACTAAAAGTCATTACTGATAGACTCTGCTGCTCAACAGTGAGCCATAAAAATAAATACGATCTGGGTTTAAGATACAAAACAGACTACCTAGATTTTATTAAATGGCATTCCTACATTTTTATACATAGGAAGTTACCATGTTTATGTGTCAGCAAACTCTTTATCTTTGGAATTTGTAATATTCACGAATTCTAAAGTTGTATTTACAAAAAAAAATAAAGTTTCGTAGTGTGTGTTCCATTGTTTGGTTGTAATTTAAAGTGTGTTTACAGTACTTTAACCATTCATGCGTTGCCAGCATTTTATTTCAATCAATTCATAATCTGTACAATTTGTAAACACATTTTTACCAGTCAGAATTTTGCAGGTCAATGCAACCATATTCTTCACTGTTTACATATACATACTCTAAAACTCAAACTGCTAAATACTGAAATAAACACAATTTAAACATAATGATCACACGCAAATATATATTTCATACAAAATTAAATAAGCCAAATACAATAATTACCATTAGTGTTTTTACACAGCTAAATAATTAGATATTAATGTATATGTTAATTATTTGTTTAATCCTAAAACACAATTGAAAAGAGCTTATGATGCTCAATATGTTTCTCTTGGCTACCAAAAATAAATAAATCTAATTTTAAACCTGGTTTAAATAACAACGCATTGTTTTTAATGGTGCAGTTCCCATTTAAGCTGGACATTGACAGTGTACCGTTCTAATCCTGAGATCCATGTCTTTTTTTCTTTTTGTTCTGTGGATTCAAAAAGGCATTGTAAGGTTATATTTAGGTACATCTTAGGAACTCCTGTTTTGCCACTTTCATTTTTGTTGAGTGACACATTATAGTAAATGTATTGTGTTTTCTCAGCTATTAAATACAGTAGATGTCACAGTGACTGCAATTACTATGCTTAGTTAGTATATGGTATAGACATCTTTAGATTTGGAGATTATGCTGTAGGTCTTGTCCTTTTATCCAGGCTTTCTTTGACCTTGATGTACGGTAAGTCTAAAAAAAATATTGCCTAGAGGCAAGCTGACTACACACTAAAAAGGTAGGTTAATCCTACTTGGTTAGAGAAAAATAGCCATGGGGACCAAAACAGGCCACTGGGTCCATACATTAAGATAGAGATGAGATGGGCATCAACAGTGTCAGCCCATAGAGATTCAGCAGACAGTGCCCCTGCAGCACTGAGCAGTATGGGAATATATACATAGATACGCTCTGGAGAAGTGGACTGGAAGTTCTAAATGCTTACTTTGCTTAGTAACCAGTCAAGGCCAAATCACGTCGGTTAGCATAGCCCAAAAGAAAAAGTTAAGTTTTGTATGTTTTCAAGAAAAGAAATGTAAATTGTTCGACAGCTATCCGGTAGATTTCCCATTGATTACATCTGATGCGGAGCTTTTGTGGCATCAAATGATCAGTGGTTACTAAAAGAATTGTGACTCAGACTTGAGTTTGACTGAAGTCCACAATTTTTTGTACTTGGAATTCGTACCCATGATATCGGGACTCAAGACGTTGCGAATGGTACTCGGGTGCGAGGCAGCATTCGTACTATTCAATAAACTGGATAAACAGGCAAACCTGTTCAGTATCACAAAAACGAACTAGAAGATTTTGTGGTACCAGTATGAATGGTGCATACTGTAAAGGCGCTCCGCGTGGAGTGCAGGATGCATCCTATAACCCAGAGATCACAGGTTCAAATCCAGGGTATGCCATTGCTGACCATGATCAGGGGTTCCTAGGGGACTGCACATTTGGCTGAGCCCGCCCAAGTAGGGCGGGATTATGTTGGCAGGGCAATCCACAGTTCACCGTGCACCAGCTACCCCTCTGACTGACGGGGCGCCTGCAGGTCAGCAGTGGAGCCATTCAGATCTGTGTTGTTCTCCGGCACTAAAGGTCTGGTGGCTTGACTGGATCCGCAGTGCAAAAAATGACGGATGGGCAGGAACATGTTTCATAGGACGTGTGTTTCAGCCTCTGTTAAACTTTTTGTTTTCTTTCTTGATCTTGTCAGAGAATGTGAAACTGTTTTGGAGGCTACATATATGCCAACATGAGAATGATATGACCTATCAAAATGCAACCATAAATATGTCTGGCATGACAAAACTTGCTAAATACCTCCTAAGGCTGATGCTTACTGATCAGTATTCTTGGCAAATGACTTTACAAAATAACTGTACAGAACAAAAAAATACGTGCTTTCAGTGTCAAAAACATACTTACTTTACAGTGGCTATATAAAACATAGCTGATTTCTCACAGAAATATGAATGTTTCAGGACAGCAACGTCATGCCAGTTTGTGAATAGTGTCTCTGCTTAACTTGTTACTTACTGGGGCAACTACATTTAATTTTTAGGTTGCACGTAATTTATATTTTAATCTTTTAGAGCCCTTAGTCCTTACTATCAAAGCATATGTTTTTTTTGTTGTTATGCCTAGCGTTCAGTTCTGAATTGCATCCTGGGTATTTAGTTCTTCTTGCATTACCAGGTGCCTTAAAGACAACATGTTATATTGTGGTGTTCTGTACTAACTTTAATGCAACATAACTCTGTAATGACAATTTGTGTATCACATATGGTACAATGCTTAGCCACCCCTGTATTCTTATTATTTTTTTAAAATCCAGCTTCACAATTGTTCATATGCTTTAGGTCTACATTATGTGTTGACCTACAAGAGTACAAGAAACTGAATTTAGTTACAGAAATAAAATAGCTTTTCATATTTCAAAAATGCTTAGGCATTACAGGATTAAGGCTGGTTTTGATTTAAATTTACTGTCACTGACAGTCAGTTGTAATATTAAGGAAACATTTTTTTCTGCCTGTTTCGATACCCTGGAGTAAAAGGCTGTTGCCTAAAGTGTGAATGAACACCTGCAATGCTTTAAAAAAGTTAATAGCATTTTTGTAACCGTGCCATTATAAAATGTCTCCTACCTTTTTTATGTTGTTTTCCTCTTAGTTTAAAATGCCAGAAAAACTACAAGCTGCTTACTGTGTCATTTGTATTGATTAGCAGAGCAGACATGGGCCTTTGGTGCAGTGGAACATTAAAAGCATTCCATCAATAAATAGAAACAAAAAAAAAAAAATGTTAACCTTGTCATGTGTGTAACTGGGTTCAGAAACACATGTGCTTGCTGAGTTAGTGGCATACTGTCAGGAAACTGGAAAGGCTAACCTTTTCGATTCTTTTTAATTTTCTTCAAGGTACATTTTTGTTTGAAAACAGAAAATGTTTCAGGTTGTGTATTTTGATTGCCTTTTGTATGACAAGTAACTACGGGAACCTTAATTTGTCAAGAGCACAGGAAAGCTCACAGCAATTAGATATTTCACTATTCCGTTATTTTTCAAATATTTTGACTGCTGGCTCCATGATTTGTGTTTTTAATGAGGCTCTTAAGTCAAATAAATCTCTGTGTTTAAAATCAAAACACACTGTCAGTTAAGTGATAACGGTATTTACCATTTTCCCTGTTGTGATATGTAACTCATTTCATAGACCAAGGCCTTCGTCATGTTTCAGTTGTGAATACTAAATTTCTACTTTGTAGATAGTAACAGGCAAAAACCTTGTCTGCTTCTAGATTAAATTTGGTAATATACATTTAGTGTAACTATTTGAGGGGAATCAAAGAATGATATGATTGTATAATTAAATGTTATTTTGACAGAAGAAACTACGTGTTCAATAAAATCTGTGAGCCCAAACTCGAATCTAAATGTATTTGCGTACTCTGCTTAAAATAAACAAATGACTATATATCTGAAATTTAAAATAACAATCTTCATTGTAGTCTGTGTTAGTTATTGCCATGAATATAAGATTATGTTCTTACTTAATTAAATACATTACTTTGCCTCTATGATCATGCAAAACAAATTATTCAAAATTAAGTGCAATTATTATAATTACTAATGTATCTTCAAGTTTCGATATTAACTGGCTGGGGTACATTAGAGGAGTAAACTGCAAATTATACATTCATTATAACTAGGAATGTACTGGCTTCAAAATGTAACCTTTTTTTTTAATTTAACAAGTTGCAATACCTTGTTTCTAAGTGTCCCATTTGCATCAAACAAAGCATCAGCTGCAATAATTGTCGTTATGCAAACCACCTTACCAGAACCTGTAACACAACTGCAGGAGGGTAAACAACAGGTATTGGATATAAATAAAATAAAAATAAATTAAGTATTTAAAATCTTTAAAAATCTCGTTTGGCACCCAATCGAGAATGTTGTGATATTGCTTTGTCGCATGAAATACCAACGCTTTGAAATGTTGGGATACAGCTTATAATTGCTGTTTAACATTTAAAATCACCCACTTTCCTCCTGGAATATCATTCTTAATTTTGTATTTTAACATTGACTATTCAATAATGATAACAAAAGCATGGTATTTCCTCAAAGTTAAAAATAAATAAATAAAATGAACAGTACAAAACACAAGCCCACAAGAAAAACACACCTGATGCTATTGATAAAATGGTCAATTTCAAGTACCTCGCTGTTTATTTACCAATACTTTGGTTTGGTTTAGGAAAGGAAAAGGTGAAACCAATTACAGTATAAAGATAAACTTGCTTTATATTGCCAAGACCCTGAACACACTGTGTGCCATTAATGTGCATCAGATAGGCACTCGTTGTGTAACACACATTGAACATACTAAGGAAAGTAGCTAAGGGGGCTAGAGATAGATGCTACTGTGAAATTGGAAGGAGGAGAAATCTTAGAAATCAAGTTAAATGATGCAAGGATATGGCAGAAAATGCCTAAGGAAGAAAATAAAAGCTAGAATAATGGGAAAAAAACAAGTGGGGTCCATTCAGATTCTCTCTTAACAAAACAGTATATTTTCATCAAATTTGTCATAGCTAATCAAACCCAAGACTTTATGATCAACTGATAAGACTGGGATCCAACTGAATGTGTCAACCATCTTTTTAAGTACAGATTATAATTTTCTCACACAATCATAGCTGGTATACTATTCGTAACATATATTCAGTCTGGTTCAAATTCAGGGATCAAGCCTGGCCTCCAACTTTTGTGATATTTTATTCTGTACTTGCTGGAATCTTTTAATCCTGTTTATGACAGTCTATAACCGTCATAATCATCCGTAGGTTTAAAAAAAAAAAAAAAGTTTAGGGTAATAGGCCACAAAATATATATATCTATATATATATATAGATATATATATATATATATAAAGAAATATCTCAGGTAAAACTGTGCACATTGGCTTGAATTTGTTATTCTAACAGTTCAAGCTGGTTCTTTTATTATTACATTTTTAGAACAATTTGTCCTTTGGATTGTCCCAGAAGGCTAGGCAACCCACCACAAGATGGCGACAGTGTCACATTGAAAAGAGGGCAGACAATTCTGCTTGCTACAAGTACGAGTCTTATCCACTTCCTTCATGTCAGAGATCAGTGTCCAACATAATTGAAGCCAGACAAGGACCTGCAGAAAACAGTGTAGAATGTAAGTTGTTAAAGTTTCAAACAGTTAGAAACCACGAATACAGTTGCATGCATGTCTAGGACAATCCTCATTAAATCTGGACGAGAAAGCAGTTAAAACAATGTGACATTGTTTTGGAAATACCACACTACATCATTTTGATTTGCAAATATAATATCTCTCTCATGATAATTGATCTTAACAACATGCTAACAGGTGAACTGTTTTAAATAATTAATTTTGTGGGTATCACCTTTTTTTTTCTTATCATAATAATCATAATGATATTTTAATCATACACCAATAGGTTATTCACAGCAACCCAGTTGCTTAAACCCTTGCTGTAAATGTGTTAGACAGTTTGTACTAGCCACATTGCACAAACTGTATAGATACCTTGGAGTGAAAATCTGTATTAGGTTGAAAAAAGAAATTGAAAGGGAAGCGTATATGCAAAGCAAATATATTTACTCCACATGTTTCCAGAATTGTACCACACTGTTTTCTAATCATGCCCACAAATGTGGTACTGTGGTGCTCGCACCCTAGTGGGCACGGCTTGATAGGCAAGTTTGGATAGGCATGATTTAGCTGCTACTTAATTAAGTGGCAGAACATGTCTCCAAGAAAAAATCATATGATAACTGCAGCTTGCACTCATAGATCCTGGCAAGGAACCGACATCAACAGAATGCGTGGTACAGGTATGCAGGAACATAACAGCCACACTCATCACTTAAACTTGCAATAGTGATGGAGTATAGACTGCACTGCACTTGTGCATCATTC